>NW_007579770.1:75099-96745 GCF_000690725.1 Stegastes partitus
TCTCATCACATTGAT
The DNA here is from genome assembly GCF_000690725.1 of Stegastes partitus. Classification (NCBI taxonomy): domain Eukaryota; kingdom Metazoa; phylum Chordata; class Actinopteri; family Pomacentridae; genus Stegastes; species Stegastes partitus. The sequence continues at coordinate 75,115 of NW_007579770.1, forward strand.
TGGACTCCAGGTTGGCTGACTCCTCGAGAAGTCATTAGCTTAAGGGTTCAAGTACTTTTTCCACCCTGCACTGTGAATGTTTACATGTTGTGTTCAATAAAAACATAAAAACATAAGACTTTTCTGTGCAGTATTAGTTTAAGCAGACTGTGTTTATCTGTTGTTGTGACTTAGATGAAGATCAGAACGCATTTTACGACCAATTTATGCAGAAATCCAAGTAATCCCAAAGGGTTCACATACGTTTTCTTGCAACTGTACTTTAACTGGTAGACTTCTTGTCTTTTAGCAGCTGATAATAATTTATTCAAACAGTCTAAAATCATTTGTACAGTTCCCAAAGGATTGATTTTAAGGCCATTTCTTTTTAATCTATTAATTTTGCCCCATGGTCATTCAAGAGATGGTTATGCTGATGACACAGTTTTATGTGACATTGTCTCTTGACGAAACAGGACCCCCTGAAGTGCTTTTCAGGTTTATTTTAGATATCAGTGCCTAGATATCACAACATGTTTTACAGCTCACTCTGGATGAAGCAGAAATCTTAGTTTAAAGTTTGAACTTATTCTGAGCCAGCAGGCAAGAGGCCCTTAGTCAGAATTAGGGATCATGTGGAGTTTATCAATAAGACAGACTAATCACACTCTTACATAGCAGGCTGGACTATTGTAACGGTATCCTATTGGAGATTACACATATAAGTCATTTCCACCTGATTCAGAACCCCACGTACTGCAATTCTTACAACCACTGTAAGAATTGCAGTACGCAATTGGTTGTCTCTTAATTTTTGTATTGAATTTAGAATTATTCGATTTTCTTTTTTTCAAAGCACTTCATTGGTTTGTACCTGCCGACTTATAAGACATGCTAATAATGTACGAATGGCCACCAGGGCTAAACATATTGACAGTCTTCATTTTGAATGTTCTGAGCTTCATCAACAACTTAGTTATTAATGTCTTTAAATGTATACATGAAACAACATGAACTTTTTTCACCTGGTTTTTGATGAGGCAGTTTTACAAACAATATTTATTTTGTTTAATTCTCTATCTTATTGTATTTTTTTTAAGTGCTTATCCATCTCACTGATTGCATTTGGTCATTGTTTTTTCTCAGTGTTATTTACTTATAATGCAATTTATTTTTAAATGATTGTACCTTTTAAGTAATATCTGCTTTTTAAACCATTCAAAACGATTTATTTGAACTCTTATGAATGTTGACATACAACATAAATAGTGCTCAGTAATATTCTATATAGGACCTCTAGCTGATCAGGGCTTTACTATGTTCTGTTAAGAATCAGTGTCATATGATTTGTCCATTGGATCTTACACTTTTACTGAACTTTAAGAAGATTTAACATATTTTAGGGCTTCTCTTTACTGCTGTAGATCTGTGGTACGTTTGAAGATAGTTTGATAAATGGAATAGAATAAAATTTTATTGCACATTGTGGGATTGGTCCTTAAGAATGTTTGCTGCTTTACTGAGGACAGAAGAGCTGAATAAGTCCTCCAAAGAAGGCAGTAAGCAGCTGATGATCTTCTGGGCAGTGTTGAAGATTTTTTGAAGGGTTCTTCTGTCAGTTGCTAAGCAGCTAGAGAACCACCACAGTGATACAGTATACCAGCATGCTCTTGATGGAGCAACCATAAAAGGACACTGGCAGCTTTTCTTGCAGGTTGTTTTTTTTTGAACATTTTTAAGAAGTGGAGATGCTGCTGTGCCTTTCTTCACTGCTGCGGTGGTGTTGGTAGTTCAGGAGAGTTCTTCATCCATATGTTTACCCAGGAACCTGAAGGCAGAGATATGTGCACACAGTCCTTGTTTTTTGTGATCAGTTTTTTAGTCTTTGTTGATGGTTAGTGCATTGGGATCTGCTTGGTTTCTTCGAAAGCCTATTGTTGTTTTGTTTTTGTGGTGTTTCGGATCCACATGGTTCTCTGAATACCACAGCATCAGTCTTTGGACTTTATCTCTGTGGGTGGACTCGCCTCCTCCTGAAATAAGTCCAACAANCCCAAATGCAGTGTATGAGCACAGGACTTCAAACATTAGCCAGTAGCTCGAATGAGTCGAAAAACAACATCAGTGAGGTCTAGTCAAGTAGCAGGTTTAGGCGGTATGCCTAAGTACGATGAAGTAGTCCTGACACAATCTGTGTTAACCTGAGTGCTCTGCAGGATACACTTTAATGCTGACTGTTTGCACTGTGCCCTGCTGTTTTGATGGCTGACCGCAGAGTTTATGAGGTCGCAGGATGTTTCAGCTGAGTCACTGACAGACTCAGCAGCATGGCTTACTGAGATAGCACAGCAACAATGGGACAATGCTGCCTGACATGTGAACACACAATAGTGGGAGGCCAATATAACCCTGAGTCAACATGATGCTCTTTGGTTTAAGAATAACTTGAGTGATGGTCTTTGTTAGGGTTTAAATCAACTGGCTATAAGCCTCCTTAAACAATTTAAATCAGACTAAGGGATCACGTTGGACTGTCTGGAACTGCAGTTGCAAGAAAAAGTATATGAACCCTTTGGTATTACTTGGATATCTGCATAAATTGATCATAAAATGTGTTGTGATATTCATCACAACAATAGGCAACCACAGTCTGCTTAAACTAATACCGTTCAAAAAACTAGATGTTTTCATGTTTTTGTTGAACACAACATGTAAACATTCACAGTGCAGGGTGGAAAAAGTAAGTGAACCTTTGGATTTAGTGACTGGTTGACCCTCCTTTGGCAGCAATAACCTCAACCAAACAATTCCTGCAGTTGCAGATCAGACCTGAACAACAGTCAGGAGGAATATTGGACTATTCCTCTTTACAAAACTGTTTCAGCGCAGCAATATTCTTGGTATGTCTGGTGTGAATCGCTCTCTTGAGGTCATGCCACAGCATCTCAATCGGGTTGAGGTCAGGACTGTGACTGGGCCACTCCAGACGGCGTATTTTCTTCTGTTGAAGCCAGTCTGTTGTTGATTTATTTCTATGCTTTGGGTCGTTGTCCTGTTACATCATCTGTTGAGCTTCAGTTAGCAGACAGATGGGCTTAAGTTTTCCTGCAAAATGTCTTGATAAACTTGGGAATTCCTTTTTCCATCGATGACAGCAATCCGTCCAGGTCCTGAGGCAACAAAGCAGCTCCAGACCATGAAGCCCCCTCCTCCATATTTCACAGTTGGGATTAGCAGCAGTGGCTTCCTCTGTGGTATCCTCCCATGAACTCCATTCTTGTTTAATGTTTCACTTATGGTAGATTTGTCAACAAAAATGTCAGCATGTGCCAGAGACTTCCGTAAGTCTTCAGCTGACACTCTGGGATTCTTCTTCACCTCACTGAGCATTCTGCGCTGTGCTCTCACAGTCATCTGTACAGGATGAACACTTTCTCCATTTGTAGACAGTCTGTCTTACCCTGGACACATGAACATCAAGGCTTTTAGAGATACTTTTGCAATTCTTTCAAGCTTCATGCAAGTCAACAGTTATTGATTGTAGGTCTTCTGAGAGCGCTTTTGTGCAAGGCATGGTTCACTTCAGGCAATGCTTCTTGAGAACAACAAACTCAAAACTGGTGTGTGTTTTTTATAGGACAGGGCAGCTTTAACAAACACATCCAATCTCATCACATTGATTGGACTCCAGGTTGGCTGACTCCTCGAGAAGTCATTAGCTTAAGGGTTCAAGTACTTTTTCCACCCTGCACTGTGAATGTTTACATGTTGTGTTCAATAAAAACATAAAAACATAAGACTTTTCTGTGCAGTATTAGTTTAAGCAGACTGTGTTTATCTGTTGTTGTGACTTAGATGAAGATCAGAACGCATTTTACGACCAATTTATGCAGAAATCCAAGTAATCCCAAAGGGTTCACATACGTTTTCTTGCAACTGGATTTTAACTGGTAGACTTCTTATCTTTATGCATAGCAGCTGATAATAGTTTATTCAAACAGTCTAAATCATTTGTACAGTTCCCAAAGGATTGATTTTAAGGCCATTTCTTTTTAATCTATTAATTTTGCCCCATGGTCATTCAAGAGATGGTTATGCTGATGACACAGTTTTATGTGACATTGTCTCTTGACGAAACAGGACCCCCTGAAGTGCTTTTCAGGTTTATTTTAGATATCAGTGCCTAGATATCACAACATGTTTTACAGCTCACTCTGGATGAAGCAGAAATCTTAGTTTAAAGTTTGAACTTATTCTGAGCCAGCAGGCAAGAGGCCCTTAGTCAGAATTAGGGATCATGTGGAGTTTATCAATAAGACAGACTAATCACACTCTTATATAGCAGGCTGGACTATTGTAACGGTATCCTATTGGAGATTACACATATAAGTCATTTCCACCTGATTCAGAACCCCACGTACTGCAATTCTTACAACCACTGTAAGAATTGCAGTACGCAATTGGTTGTCTCTTAATTTTTGTATTGAATTTAGAATTATTCGATTTTCTTTTTTTCAAAGCACTTCATTGGTTTGTACCTGCCGACTTATAAGACATGCTAATAATGTACGAATGGCCACCAGGGCTAAACATATTGACAGTCTTCATTTTGAATGTTCTGAGCTTCAGCAACAACTTAGTTATTAATGTCTTTAAATGTATACATGAAACAACATGAACTTTTTTCACCTGGTTTTTGATGAGGCAGTTTTACAAACAATATTTATTTTGTTTAATTCTCTATCTTATTGTATTTTTTTTAAGTGCTTATCCATCTCACTGATTGCATTTGGTCATTGTTTTTTCTCAGTGTTATTTACTTATAATACAATTTATTTTTAAATGATTGTACCTTTTAAGTAATATCTGCTTTTTAAACCATTCAAAACGATTTATTTGAACTCTTATGAATGTTGACATACAACATAAATAGTGCTGAGTAATATTCTGTATAGGACCTCTAGCTGATCAGGGCTTTACTATGTTCTGTTAAGAATCAGTGTCATATGATTTGTCCATTGGATCTTACACTTTTACTGAACTTTAAGAAGATTTAACATATTTTAGGGCTTCTCTTTACTGCTGTAGATCCGTGATGCGTTTGAAGATAGTTTGATGAATGGAATAGAATCAAATTTTATTGCACATTGTGGGATTGGTCCTTAAGAATGTTTGCTGCTTTACTGAGGCCGGGAGAGCTGAATAAGTCCTCCAAAGAAGGCAGTAAACAGCTGATGATCTTCTGAATGTTGTTGATGATCTTCTGAACACCACAGCATCAGTCTTTGGACTTTATCTCTGTGGGTGGATTCACCTCCTCCTGAAATAAGTCCAACAACAGCTGAATTGTCGGCAAACTTAATAATGGTGTTACAGTTATGGATGGGGGCACGGTCACACTGAGTAGAGGATGGGGCTCAGCACACAGCCCTGTAGGGAATCAGTGCTGAGTGTGATGGTGGAGGAGAGGTGGTTTCCTATTCTGACCATATGGGGGTGGCTGGTTAGAAAGTCCTTGATTCAGTGGCAGGGGCGCTGTGAAAGTCCTCGGTCAGTTTGGTGACCAGCCTGCTGACAGAGAGAAAGTCTATGAAAAGCATCCTCACAGAGCTCCTCTGGTGTTCAGGGTGGGTCAGTGCAGTGTGAAGAGCAGGGGCCATGGCATCCTCTGTAGACCTGTTGGCTCTGTAGGCAAACTGGTGAAGGTCAAAGGAGGATGGGATGCTGGTTTTGATGTGCTGTAGGACAGCTTCTCAAAAGGTTTCATAATGTCGGTTATGAGGCCTACCAGACAGATGATGGCCTTTTTTTGGCAGTTGGATCATAGTTGAAGACTTCAGGCAGGCTGGGATGATGGATGTGGACAGGGTTAGGTGAAGAGTTTAGTGAAAACCATAGAAAGCTGATCTGCACATTCTTTCAGTCCCTTCCTGTCACACCATCATGGCCATCAGCTTTCCTCGGACTCACGGCTCTGAGCTCAGCCTCCTCATGCTCCTGCACAGTGAGGCGGTGGCTGTCTGAGGCTGGTGAAGGTGTTTTGTCTGTGCCTGCTGTTTTCACCTCAAAGCAGGCAAAGAAGCAGTTTAGTTCCTTTGCCAGTGAGGCAAGTGAGGTTGGTGATGTCCTCTCTTGTTACCAGACCTGAAGGCGGTGCTACGGTCCTTGAGAGGAGATTTGACTTCCTTTGTCATCCAGAGCTTCTGACTGGTTGAACCTGCTGTGTTTGCTGACAGTGACATTGTCATCACAGTTCTGTATGTAGTAGAGCAAAGTTGATGTGTATTCCTCCAAGTCCTGATTCTCAAAGATGTTCCAGCTAGTCCTTTCAAAGCAGTCCTGCAGCTGTGAGGAAGCTCCTTCAGGCCATGTTTTTACAGTTCTTATGGTAGATTGAGCTTTTCTTCTGAGATGTGTGTATGCTGGGGTTAAGAGTGTGGACAAGTGATCTGACTTGCTCATATGTGGAGGTGGTGCTGATGTAAAGCTTTTCTTGATGTTAGAATAAGCTTTATCCAGTGTTTTTCATGATGTTTTGTTTGTCATTTTTGTTATAGGCAGAATAGAACAGTCCTATGTGTGTCGTCACACATGTTTGTAGTTTTAGTTTGTCCATTTTGTCGGTGATGGATTTGGCATTTGTGAGCAAGATGCTTGGTAGCAGCGGTTTGTGTGGTTGTTTCCTTAGCATGGCTGGTAGACTGGACCAGCATCTTCACTTCTGCTTCCTGTACTGGAAGGGCCTGCTAGGGTCGACAGCAATCCACAGAGAGCCCGGTGACTTGGATGTGTCCTTGGGTATCTTGTCCAATTGCAGAAATTCACTCGTAATGGCCTGATTAAACTGTAGGCCTATGATCCAAAGACTGTCTTGACTGTATGTGGGGTTTGCACAACCAAATTCAAAATTGGGCACTAAAAAGGCAGAGCGTTGAGCCACTGCGTCTGTGCACGCCGCCATCTTGATGTTTTTTGAGACTGTGTTTTGAGGTGGATGCTGATGCTGTTAAAAATAAAAAGCTGGATAAACAGAATTAAGGTGCATTTCCTCTTACAATGTTTATAGTTATATTTTTAAATTAAGGCGTATTCAGAAAAGCTTGTATCAGCACATTTGAAGAAATTATGAACCTCCCAGCTGCCCAACTTGCTAATTTAACTAGGGGTCAGAAGGTCCATTACAGAAAGTCAAATCAAACTGACAAAGGGGTTGGGAAAGATTTTTTTTCTGCTGCCTTTCATAGAAACAGGGATTTGACTTAAAAGGTTGCCACTGGACACCAGAAGCAACACACACAGTGTGAAGCTGCTGACTCTTTGCCAAGCCCTAGTGTCAACCAAGTAGCCTGTGAGTCAGATGAAGAACCACAGGAACTGTGCAGGGCTGCAGACCAAGGCATGATTACATCCTGGTTTGAATTGTGAGTTTGACTTTAAAACCAACCTGTAAGGCAGAGAGCCGCTGCAGTTGTTTTTTAGTCAGTTGGAAATGTATCAGTTTAACAGTTTACCAAACCACTTGCAAGTGGAAGAAAAATGACAAACTAATGTGTTTTGAAGGTTTGTTCTAACTTTCTTTATCGTTGTGCAAGATCAAAGATTTTCCTGATTTTACAGTGAAATCAAATCAACATAGTTTATTATAGTGTGAACACAAGTGTTGCTTCAATGACGTGAAAAAACAAACCGTATGTGAAAATAAATGTCAAGCAGCTGTATAGAATGTGTGAGCAAAATCCAGCACTAAAACACAGTACATTTCTGTTTTCAGTGATTCCTAAAACTTTGAAGTGTGCACATAACAAAGACTGACATGAAGCAAGCACACTCTTAATCAGTCTGTAAGAAGTGAGAAGTTTAATAAAGACAACAGAGTAGCCAGTTGCTTTTCAGAATTTAAAACCTTTTTTTGTGGCTTTGTAGCTTAAATATTTGAAAACATAATGGATTTCAGATGTAAAGTGATAATGGTTCAGAATAGATCATGAGCAGATGCAGAATGTAAACATATATCTATAAATAAAAGTGACCACTTTTAAGGCTGATCAGCTTATTAACACATCCAGCAAACTCAGCAATCATTTGGAGTTGTATTTGTGATGAGTGTAGGTCAAATATTGAATCCAGTTTTAGCTCTATAGCATTTTAAATCCCTTGAGGGAGCTGTGAGTCTCTTCAGCTGCTAAATGCTCCACTATGTTCAGGAGCTCTTCCCTAACTGTCCTGTGTGCTGTTTACTACTGAGCAGGTAGCATAAACTGGCCTTCAGAGTGGTGGTTGATCCATGACCACACAAGAGTGACCTTTTTTACTTGACACATTTGATCCACTGTTGATAAAAACTAACAACCTTAAAACTGCTAAAAGGGAAGCAAAGAGGAGAGCTGTATGTTAGGAGGTTTCAAACACAGAACCTGTCTCAGCATTGAAATGATTTGTGGAAACAGTTAAATATCCAATAAATATAAACTTACAGTTCAAAGTGTAAACTGTTTTTTTGGCACCAACATCCAGTTGGAGTACTGACCTTTTCTACAGAGTGACGCACATGCATGTCTGAGTGTTCGTGCATTGAGTCTATATATGTATGTGTGTGTGTTGTCTGACGGGCATACAGATGTATGTGAGTTCCTGTACAGTCTCAGCAGAACGCAAGAAGGATAAAGGAGTCTACATACTTGTGTATGCTGCAGCCTGGCAACCTGAGGGTCAGAAACATAGTGTTTGTTTAGGCATATGGCCTTATGCCTTACCCAAGACACAAGTCAAAATCACTAAAAAGACAGTGCAGGGGGCTCTGTGTAATGTTGTTACACAACACACAGTGTGGCAGAGTGAGGAAAGGTTATGGAGCTACTCCATCTACAGGATGCCACAAAGAAAGTTTGCCTGGTGGACACATGAACCCCTCACATGGAGCATCAATCTGGGTAAAAGAAGAAGAACAGAGGGGGATTGACTTCACTGTACTCTTTCCTGTCCATAAAGGTTGGGAAAGAACAGAGGATTCTGCTAGAAAGACATCAACCCCCTGATTTACCTCACTGCAAAAACGTTTCATTTAATGAGTTCACACACTCATTTCCTTTTCTCTGTGCAAACAACTGTATGATTCACTTTAGTCTGACTCACCGGATGTAGACTGCAGACTGTGTTAGCTTGCCAGTGGCCACATGCATCTATATGCCACTGTTTTGAAAATCTCCTTTACCACAAAAACAACCTCTGAACACTGAAAATGTCAAATTTTGGATCATGCAGTAATGCAGTTAGTTTTTTTTTCAACTAATTACGTATTTTAATGACAGCGCTTGTTTCCCTGCAAACAAATGTTTCACCAAAACAGTGTCTCCCATCACTAACTTAGTAGCATCACCCAATACGACTGGGATTGGTTTAAAAAACATACACATTTTTTTCCCCAATAGCAGAATGGTTATGAAGTGCAGCCAGATCATTCTACACAGTGTTGTGTCAGCACTGGAGAATGGTCTGGCTATGCAAGACTAGATTCACATAAAGAAATCATTAAACTACACATTTGTAGACACCCATCTCCACAGTACATATGTGTACTTTTGGTCTGGGACGTTGTTTTCTGGTTTTGGCTCAGTCCCATTTTTTTTCATCTGGAGTGTCAGAAACTTTACTTGGAAGCTTCCCAGCTTTTCCTCTGTTCACTACTTTGCTGTAGCTTACTCTGGCTTGACTTCCAGCCCAGTTTTTCCCTTCTTTAGCTCTGGCAAACCAGTCATCGCTGGTTGATGTAGGTCATCTTGCTAATGGTGCACCAGTGCAGGAATGCTGCCACAGACGCCAGATTTTAAAACTTCAATATACAGTCACGACTTGACATTCTGACCCTTAACAATCCAAAAACCTTGCTATCAGACAGGTTTTTAGGAAAAAGGAACAGAATCCATAAAAAATAGCCTTAACATACCGACAGCCTTGGATTCCTACTCCGACATGACATTTTATGTCACAAATAAGGATAATGGCGTATTATCGAACTTAACAATCTGACATTGGCTACGTTCAGACTGCAGGACAATTTTTTTTGCGAGGTCGTTCAAATCTCAAATTAAATGCGACTTGTATGTGATCTGCTGTGTGAACTTCATACGATCCAAAAATGTCCCACATGCACAGAAGAAGACATGACGATGTCACACGCAGCGAGCGTGCTCAGTGTTTGCAGAAGTAAACATGGATGGTAACGGTGGAGCGTATCTGCCACTCCCCTGCCACCACCAATGGTGGAAACAGAAGTGTAACCGCTATCCTAAACTGGCATCAGTAGCCAAATACTGCTTGTGCGTTCCAGCCACTTCCACCACATCGGAGCGCACCACGTTGAAGAACGCCCCCTCCCCATCCTCGCATAGCAAAAGATCAGATACCTATTGGATTTAGGACCACATATCCAAGTGGCCTTGGTCGCATTTGAAAAAATCAGATCTATGTTGTTCAGACTATCATAAAAAGGCCAGATACAGGTTGCATAGTTGGGGGGGGGGAATTTGGGTCACTTTAGCCTTCTGTCTGAATGTATGTACTTTTGATGTCAACCGACAGGCCCATGCACAAGCGCACCGGTCAATTAGGTGTGAAATCCAGCGATGTGTAGTGTTTTAACAATTTTAGCGTTGAATTATCGAGTCACGACTGTTCTGAGAAATACAGACAAACTTACAAGGCACTAATAGGCTTAATCACCATTGTTTGGATTTGTTTGGGTGGATTGATGGTTCTTTTATGTGTAAATGTCCCATACTCAAGCCTTACACAACATCATATGAGACAATATTTGAGTGTGCTTCCAACAAGGTGAGTTACTGTTTGGTGCTTTCCTGTTTCAACATGACCATGCTGCTGTGCACAAAGCCAGACTTTTCCAAGTTTACAGTGGAAAAACCTGCACAGTGCCCTAATCTCAAGTTGTTGAACTGAAATATCTTGAAGGTCTTATCACTAAGCATCACTGTTGGAACACTTTTGTGCATGAATGGGGAAAAAAATCCCCAGAACTTTGCTCTTAAATATGTTACAGAGGGTTTTCAGAGAAGTGACAGCTGTGATGCTGCAGGTGCAGATGAATGGCCATTGTTTTAGAATGACATGTTTCAGCAGTCACGAAGGGTATAGTGTTCACACTTACACACGTGGAATGAAATTCTCAATCTTATTATCTAACTATTCTAATTACGTTTTGAGGAAAACATATTTTCTGCTAGATTACGTTTGTTTGTAAGGTATCACAAATATGGTTGTAATCAGCGTATCTTTGCCATATTGAATTTTAATGTCACTTCCTCTCAGTCAACCAACCAAATTTTAGATGCGTCAGCACTCGTCACCCTGGCAACCCAGAAAATGGAGGAGACATTTTAAACCTGCAATGAAAGGGTCATATTTGAACCCAAATCACAATATGTTTCCAATCAATAATCAAGTCCTTTCTGTGCCTAACCTTAACCTCTAACATGTAAAGGTGCCTCACAAACTGTAATATTTTCCTAAACCTAAGCATACAGTTTTAGTACCTAAACCGAACCAGAAAGCCATCTTGCCTCTCTTGGCCTCTTTACCATCATGGGATAGAAACTGTGGTCTTCTGGGTGGAAGGCCGGTTTATGCCTTCAACCCTGCCTCCTGCCACCTAACTTGGACATCAAACTGGTCGACATTGCCACCATGTCACAAGTCACAAATATATATAAAGTTACTTGTAAACTTATTTGAGAACGTAGTTTAATTGTAGAGGAATGGGATTTTGTGTAGACAGGGTTGGTTTGACAGGTATCATACTCACAAGTATGCTGCTTGAGTACAGTTAAGGCTGATGGGTATGTGGTTAGTTCTCTGATCGTAAACATATTGGAAAAATGTAAAATTTGGCCTGATTATGGCACCACATTAAAATAAAAAAAATAAAAATCACAGTTCACCCTGACAGGAACATACGTGTGCATGCTCCTAACTGCTTCAGTAAAAAGCAACTGAACGTCTCCTTTTGGTTCTTTAATGTATTTCCCCTTTTATCAAACAGGCTTCTTCAGTTCTCATAACGAAGAGCAGGACCCGGATGACTGAGTATCTACACAGACATATGAATGTGTGTACCATAAAGCCATTATGTATTCTGAGAGAAAATTCACTGAAAACCACATTTCATTGGCAGTATATGAAATGGTCCCGAGAAATTCCAGGCTGGACAGATAGCCAGCATTGCCATAGCTTGGGCAGTGCTGCAAAAGTGGCTACGAAACAAGCCTTTTACTTCACCAGCATGTTTAAAAAAAAAACAAAAAAACACAGATGTGATTCAACAGCTACACGATGGAACAAAGTGAACTAATTTACCCAACAAAATCTTCTTTATAGAGTCACATGTCAGTCCACTACCACACAAACGCAACACGCTAATGAAATACGTGACTGACATACAGCCATGATGTAGACAGTTCAGGAAATGACAGTCTTTTCTGGTTTCAGCACTTCATTAGATGGTAAAGGAGAAAATGGCAAATGCTTGTCAAATGTTTTTTTTTTTGTGTGTAAAATAATTCACATTATTTTCAATTGAAACATATGTTAATTGTACTTAATTTACTTTAATTTGAAATTGTCACCATTTTATTGTTTAGCTTTATTCCCACCACAGCTAGTTTTATGGACTTGACCTGACAAAGCTTGACTGATTTGAATTTTTTAATTCGCAAGATTTTTTGTTGTGAATTGTCAGGCATTTATTGTGTAAACACTATAGCATGTTAGAAATTCATAATTAATTTCCTTAAATTTGACCGAAAGACTGACTTCCAGACACTAGATAACTTTGTGCTCCATTGTCCACACGTCACACTGCCTGTTATGAGGAACAACAGTGGACTGCTGGGAAGAGAGTAAAAAGTCTCCAAGGGAGAGCAGCTGTTGTCACCAGGTGGGTGACTCTGGGGCTTTTTTCTCTGCATGTGTCCAGGGCATACTTTTGGTCAACGCTGTGGACTGGAAGTGTAGTTTCACTGCACAACTAAATGTTGACTTCTAAGGCATAGTGAAAACAGCTTGTTTATCAGTAACAAACAAGTACAGGACTGAAAACTGCTTACACGAACAACTTTACAATGATCATTGTCTGAAAACTGACAAAGTTGTCAAACTTAATAGGCAGCCTCTTAAACAGATTATTCTACCATTATAACATGTAAGACAATTTCATAACAAGTGAATTGTGTGCTGTTAACAAAAATGTTTTAAAGTTATGCTAAGAACCCTTACAGATAAACGTATGCTTTGATACAATCCATAATCAAACTATACCCTGCTGAACCTTCTCGTAGCAACATAAACAACAGTCTCACCAGCATTGTTGCATTTAAAGCACACAACACACAGTTTATCCATAAACAAGACCTCTATATTTAGATGTCAACATTTCATTCTAGACCACATCAGTCCAACCTTCACTATAAAGATTCTTGGTCATGTCCATCACTGGTCACAATTCAGCATTAGCATATTGTACCCATGTTTCGGTGTTTCAAAACTGATCAGGTGGACGGTCCCTGTGCGCTACACAGCTGCTGTGGTAACATTTTCTTCGGCACTGTTGGTGGTGGCAGCTGTGCCCCTTGGTGTCCCATTGACCGGTGTGTGTGGGGTGACTTTTGCCAGTCGGTGCTCCTGATTGTTGGTGCAGCTGTGAGCGCAGAGCTGGCAGGAAGCACAGGTCGAGTTGCAGCAGGGTAAGAAGCGACAGATGCTGACGCGCCACAGAAACCAGCCAGGTGACCAGCAGCACCAGCAGAGCACTGTGCCTCCCACCACTACGCCCAGGATGATGTAGAGAATTAACAGGGACAAGGAAGCAGGAGAGTCTGGAAATAAGAGAGGCAAAATGCTATAAAATACTCTTTTTATTTTACTGAACAGCCATATTTAATTATACTAGCAACAGTGGGAAACACTCATACAGTACACCTGTGAAACCGCTCTCAGAGTGGACTTGGGAGACTGACACCCTCACCTAAAACTTTCCTTTTTCATAAAGTTAAGACTGGTTCAGGTGACCCAGAATCATCTCTTAGTTGGGTGCTACAGGCCTAGACTGATGGAGGACTACCAATGATGCACTGAGCACCTCACCTCTACTCGCCATACATTTATATGGCACCATTGCATGTGATTACCTTTGTGTCTTCTCTCCCCCTTAATTTTTGCTATGTCTTCCCTGTATCTATGTACAGAGATATCTTGTGCTCTGGAGCTGCATGTTTCTGATCTGTGGTTACTGGCCTCACTATCTCGCTCAGTTGATCTTTTATCAGTTTGTCTTTTCGGTCTCTGCTCTCCCCTCAACCCAACTGGTCGAGGCAGACCGCCATCCAACCATGTTGAAGGCTTCCTTCTGTTTTAAAGGAGTTTTTCCTCCTGCTTAATCAATAATTGATGCATTTCTCGTTATAATATTATAAGGTCTTGACCGAGCTAAATTAGCCTATTTGATGAATCAGAATTATTTTAGCTCTCGGTACTGGTTAGTGTCTCATAAGAGGACATAATAAAACTGTCATTCAATTCAATTCATGTCAGTAACGTAAAAATCAGCAGAGGGCCAACAACAAGCTGAATTTGCAGATCAAGGTTCACAAAACTGTCACAGGAAGACAGAGACCCAAATGCAGACAGAAAACACAGCAGGCCAAGATTAAATACAAAAGAGTTTATTGGTGGAGGTGGGGGGCCTGACAAAGAAGTGCCCTTAATACAACAGCTTCACTGAAATTTACTCTGCCTCCATTACGAAATATATTGACTGCAGCAGTTTAATTGAATATTATGCATTTTTGTCCAAAATGTTCCTACGATACTCAGCCTTAACGTTGGCACTCGTGGCCGCCACCACCAGAAGAATAACTGGATTATCCATTTTAGGGACAGTGCTCATCTCCCTGCATACAAATATTGCATTATAACAATTCCACTCATCACTATTTTTAGGGAACACAAAAGCCGTGCCCTTTGTTTAGCTCCACCTAAGATGACAGTGATTAGTTTAAAGACACACAAACAAGACACAGTGTTTTTCCCTGTATAGCAGATTCATAGTGTGGTGCAGCCCAAACATTACATACTGAGGAATAGGCTGGCTCAGTGAGCCTACCCAAAAGAGATGTATAATGTCTGATGTCTAGTAAAATCAAGAACATATGCTTAATATACAACAACTCTGGATGAACAAACCAGAATTTATGTACGTACGAGTAAAAATGCAGTTTTTCACACAGTCAGTAAAACACCAGCTTCAATTGAATATGTATCCTGTGCAGAGATACAGAAAAAGCTAACAGTCTATTCTTATACACCTAAATAAAAAAACAGAAAGATAAATAAACATAAAGACCATCTCTCAGTTGAACAGAAGAAAAGCTGTTTCTTAGGCCAGGCTTGGCCCGGTGTAAAAACTAGTCAGAAGCTGACAGGTTGGCCTGGACACATGTAGACTGTTTGCACTACCGACAAGTTAATAAAGACAGATCAATCAAAAGGCTGCTCTCTGCCTTGAGAATTCATCATCATTTACTGGTTTACAAGTCTTTTGGTAAAATTGAAACTCAGTGGTCACCACTATTAGTTCTATGCCCTACTATTAGGTCATTACATCCAAAAGGACACTTTATTAAATTGTTTGCCAACCAACCGACTGATTGTAGGGCACAGTGCAGTACACTGTGAGTTATTCTGGTTTAGACAACAAAGTGTTTTTGCAAGGTAAATAATAAATACTAATAATGTCACATTGCTCACTCACCTGTTACTGACTCATGACTAGGAGCGCTGTCTGGCACGGCACAGTTCATGTGAGTTGGAATCGGCATTGTGGGTGGATTCATAAAGGTTGGGGGTGGGGTTGCCATTGGTGGCGGAGGTTCAGGAGGCAAAAGCTGACCTGCTGATAAGGGAAAGACATGGGTCAACTTTTAAATGGTATGAACCTCAATTTTGTTGTGATACTTCAAGATACATTTCATACACTTGTTATAGTATTCTAAAATCCTTAGATTTCCTCCCAAAAATGGAGGATTTGGAAGGCCTGCTTGATACTGTATCAGGATCACAACATGGTACTGTTAGTCCTTCATCCAACTGACCTTTGCACCCTGTGGTAAGGTTTTCCTCCAGGTCGCTTCCATCGCCACAATTGTCAATGCCTTTGTCATCACAGACCAGACTTAGAGGAATGCATTTCCCATTCCTGCAGGTGAAGTAGGGCTCATTGCTGCACTCTGATTGGTTAAAACCTGAAGAGACGCATGGCACTCAATCAGACAGTATACAACAAAAAGGCTTGAGTCAGATATCTAAACTTGAGATTATTGAGATTGAGATTATTGCTTGAGATTTCTTTGAATATTCTTCATTAGTGCATGAGTACACCTTAAACTTGTCTTTCAGTTTTGTAATATGTTGATTGCCCAATACTGCCCCATTTACACATGATTTATAATAATAATAATAATAATAATAATAATAATAATAATAATAATAATAATAATAATAATAATAATAATATACAGTAGAGGGAAATGTAATTAAAAGAATCATGTAAATTCCAATAATTGTGAAACATATAACACTTAAAACTGCTGACTGAGTAGTTCCAGTTTTATCAGTCAAGTTTATTTTCACATGAATTGAAACTTGTTAACAACTTGAACCATATTTGGTTGTATTGCTGCTATGCCTGTAAACTTTGCCCCCCTTTTTAATCATGGTTAAAAGGTTGCATCCCAATTAAAAGTGCAATGTAAGTATAACCTTAAGTTTATGTTCAGTGTGAACTGTTTTTTTTTTTTTTTTTTACCTTGGACTCAATGTGCTATTTTAATCATGCAAAATGAAATGTTAAAATCAGTATATGATGTAGTTTCTGTTGTCATCACTGCAGTTTTTTTTAAGGCTTGCCTTCCTTCTCCAAAGTGTAAAAGTAAAACAGAATTGTCTTGTTTCTAATCCGATTATCTGAGGAGGAAGGAGACTCGAAGTTGAGTAGAAACAGTGTGTTATTTAAGACAGGAGACTGCTGTTAGTGTCCTCTTACCTGGCAAACAGTTAGTAAGAGTTTCTTTCAACACTGACTAACCTAACCCTAGCTATGTTTGCCTATGTCAGAACTCACTCGGTCAGACTTACCCAGTCTGAACGAAGTAAAGTCCCCCACAAAGTCCACCCTGGGCTGAGTGCCTCTGGTCACCAGCCTTAGAGTCAGGTAGTTTCCTGTGGACAGCACTGGCCGGGGCGGGCTCTTCCCACAAAGAGGAGGTCCAAGGGGAGGCGAGCTCTTATCCCGACCATCATAAAACTGAACGTATGAGCCAGCGTGACATGGGTCCCCCAGCGTCTCACCAGAGGTAGGTTCTAGTCTGGGGTTAAGAGGGGCGGAGCCACGAGGGGACTCTGGGAAGAGAGGGGCAGGACTCAGGGGGGCCACCCTAAGCAAGCTATAGACCAGGAAGAAGCGAAAGTGGAATTGGACCTTGTCTTTCAGAGAGCTGGCCTGCATGGTGAGGTGGCAGTCGGTCCCCATAGTCACAAAGTAGTACTTCTTCGATTCCTGGTGTGAGTTGACAATCATGCCGTCACCCCGGATCGTCTGGCCACAAAAGTCCACCACATTCACTGACAAAAAGAGAACACCAAGACTGAATCCTCAGCAACAACCACAGAATAACCTATAACTCCACGTTTCACACAGTGAAAATGCCATTAGTGGGTAGTTCTCTCACTTTAAAGTATTTAATAATTGTATATTGAAGAAAAAAAAGGGCTGATAGCATTTTTCCCAAACTTCTCTTTTGTTTCCCAGGACTGGACCCTGTAGGTACCCAGTATTCAGAAAAACACTCCTTTATTTCTCCTTTCCTCTAAAATGCCTGGTTGTCACTCCCTTGTTCCTCATATAGATGATTTCAGTACCACTGTACCAGTACTTTAAGTTCTAGTATTTCTGTTGGTAGCTTATTCATACAGCAAAATGATGCTATAACCCATGGGCTGTATACTGTACAGTGGTACCAGTACAACCTACAAATGCAACCTGTTGATGTTTGTTTTCTCTGTAAATTTTAATTATACAAGAATTCAACTTCAGTTGTTATGTTCACACAGTGGTTCTTGGTCTTATGAAACTTGCAACATTTAGAAGGTTGTGATGTTTATGGAGCCCTGCGATGGACTGACGACCTATTCAGGGTGTCCCCTGCCTTCACCCCGAGTCAGCTGGGATAGACTCCAGCCCTAGTGAGGATTAAGGGGTATATAGATAATGGATGGATGGATGGTGTTTATGGGTCATTTTATAACAATGTTAATGCAATTAGGCTGATTGAAAATCCTGTATACTCACTTTATCTGCAATGATCACAGGTTTTCTAGCTTGTGTGTCAGTGGTCTGCGGTATATTCACTTTTGCTGAATATCTACATTGCTGCATATGTTTTCAGTACACTGTTGAGATTTTTTACATTTTTTATAATTCACTGTTGATCTAGATATCTTCATCCAGAGGTAACTAATCACTTCTCAAACTGTTTCAAAGAACCAAATTAAGTGGATAAAAATAAACAGGATCCTTTCAGACAGCACTTTCAGCATTGAAGTGTGGATATTTAAAGAACAGGCAACTGTGTGACCAAGAATCTTCACAGACCTTTAAGCATGTTGGTAAAGAGGACAGCTAGGTGAAACATACAGTTGATGTTACAGATGAAACTACAAAGTATTTTGGCTTTAGTCAGTGTAAACCTGGTCCGCTGAGTCAACCATATGGTCCGTTTGGTGGAAGTTTCAGAAGCAGCCCACAGCTCATCCACAGGCACGACCAGGACAGATGGTTGGGCAGATCCGGCTCCAGCAGCCCCCACCCAGCCACCCACTGCCCCTTGCCTCTGGGCCGCAGGCCAAATAATGAGAAAATTTATGACCAACCCTGGAGTTTATTAGCTCCGTTTCCCTGGGAGACAACTAGATCCGCCTGCACTGACCTCCAGGAATGTCTCAAAGCCCGGGAGCCCCTGTTGGTGGGAAACGGCTCATCCCCTCCACACTGAGCAAGTAAATACAAAACCTTGAGGGAACACCATCCAAAACATGTGTGACCGGAGGCATAGTCCTCTGTAAAGAATTTTACATGCTGAAAGTTCTACTCCTTTTAAACCCAATCATTGTAAATGGAGTCAATTTCAGTAAACAAATCCAGAGGGTCAAGGTTCTAGGTGACACACTGTAGTGAGAAATGTCTCTGAGACAGCATTGTGTGGAAAAGGGCACCAATCCCACTGTCAATGCTTGTGTCATCCTAATACTGGCATCTCAGTGAAGGGTTCCATTATATCACTTTACACTTTCTACGTTACACAAAACTAATCATATAAAGACAACAGAAAACATGTAAGAACAAAGTGTCCATAACTACGTAATGGCTATCACCATGTAATGTCATAATGACATTATTGTGTATTGTTATATCATTCCAAAAAACCACACATTGTGTTCCATTATAAAAACCTTGTAGAAGCTCTCTGATAGTTGGAAAACATCTAAAATTTCACTGCATATTTTGTCACAATGCTCAACTTTATTATTGTACATGTTCGGCATTTAGAACAATTTGGTCCACCCCCCCCATCAAAAAAAAAAAAACAAAAAAAAAACAGGTTCCTTTACCCATACCAATAAAATAATAATAAAGGTAAAGGGGAGTTGGTTTAAGAGGCATGTATATCACTATATACATATATTTGCTAAACCAGAAGTTTTGCAAGTGTCACTGTTTTTTCAAACCACGTGTTTCTCAGAGTCCTGTGGTCACTGTTCATTTCAGTATGAAATTTAAATATTGTAGCTATGTACAGATTCTGGACATGGGTGTCAAGGTGTGCTCATCAAAGCAGACACCAGGCTTCCATCACTCTGCCTTTCTCCGCAAACTTTTCAAATCAACCTCCATCTCAACCACATTATCACACAACAGTAATGCAACTTTATTAAACATACAGGCTTGGTATTTAATCAACAAGTAAACTTTTTTTTTTCTTTATAGAAATTAATTGTCCAGTGGAAGCTATGGTGCAATATTGTCCTCAGTGTTAAGTTTCCACTGTGTGTAAGTTGTTATAGTCAAAATAATAATTAAAAATAAATAAATAAATAAATAAATAAAACTCCGATCGAAGAAGCCACAAATGTATGAAAGGAACATGCGTCCTGAGGTCTATTTTTCTTGCATAAACAGGGATGTAGTCCCTCCTGCTACTACTTTTCTTTTATTTGTCCATACAATTGTACCTCTATTATGTCTCTGTGTGGGTGATATAAGAATAAGACTGCAATGATATTTCCGTATTATCTCAACATACAGATTGTACAGTGTGCCAAATGGCAAAACGTTATATTAAAATATTAATGCAACTGTATTGATGTATTTTTGTGGGTTTTCTCAGATTATGAATAGACATGAAAGGCAAACATAGCTGCTGCTGTCAGACTACCGCCATAAAGCAGCACCACGCACTGCTGCTCACACCTCAAACTTTAACAGGACTTCATCCGAGCGTTACGCAGTCAGAAAACGATGCGCACACTTACAAGTGCGTCCCTTTCATCCAAAGCTCATCTATCAGAGGGAGAGGAGTGCTCCCAGTCCCTCTGTCCACTAGTTAAAGTCTTACCAGTCTCGATGGCCGAGCTGCGGAGAGTCAAGAAGCAAAGCAGGAGGAGCGACAGCTGGAAAACACGCTGCCTGCAGTTCTCCACCTCCAACTCCATCATCCAGACCGAGGAACGAGTGCGCAAAGCAGATCCGGTCCAGTTAGCTCACAGAGGAGGCATCAGAGTCGCTCGAAGTTCACACCAACTTGTCACATTTGGCCACAAATGAAGAGGAGCTTCAGCTGCAGCGCGGAGAGCGCAGCAGCAACCTACCCGCCGTGAGCCCTGCTGTCCATCATACTCCCTGGCTTTTATTCCAGGTCAGCCTCCTCTTGGTCCCCTCAGTTTACGTGTCCTGTTATCACCATGACGACAACCAACCAGAGACATCAGTTGTCAAACCAGAGATAAAAGCTGTGTTTGAAATAAAAGTCCCACTTGATCCAAACTTTATTAAGTCAGCCTCCACCAACTATGCTCCCTCTTCTGAACACTGGCTCATGTATCCTTGTATCCACTACATATAGAAATATTTAGGAACATATTCAAAGATCAAATTTTACCTTAAATAATTATAATGGATTATATTTTTTTCAGACTAAAAAAAATGAACCGGATCCTATTCTGCATTTTTCAAACTGTCAACAAACCATGTAAAGAGATAAAAACCAGCCACATGTGATGGTTCCGTAGTTTCATTCTTTAAAAACCTGAGTAGTTAAAAAGTGGTTAAAGGAGGCACTCAAAATAGTTTTTAATAACGATCACTTAAGCAGGCCCGAGTGCAAGTCTTGGTGACTATGAGATGCGATCTAAAGGTCCCAGCCCTCTCTTCCTGGTATATGTCTGCAAAACATGGCATATTTATTTGCATGCACTAACTAATGAGTCAGGATTCCTGTGATATCTCATGATCACAAACAGCAGGATCTGTGCT
>NW_007579771.1:0-32475 GCF_000690725.1 Stegastes partitus
TTTGCACACTCAAGTTCCTGGATAATATCACTTAGTTCTCTCAGTTTTATGTTATCTTTGTTGGTCAGCCTCGGAAAGTTCTCCATCTTCTTTAGCAGTGCACGGAGTCTCTTTGCCTGCTCTGATGATTCAGCTCCTAGCCACTTTGTCAATAAGTCCAGTTCTTCCCTGGCTGTGAGATTCAAGTCCTTAGTTGCACTTACAAAAGAGGCTTTCCATGACCAATAATCTTCAGACTTGTCATCAAACTGTAGAAGACCAGCACTCACCATTTCTCTACACATTAGGTATCTGGCAAAGTCTTCGTGTGCACCTTTTGGCTCAAGTGAGTATTCCTTTTCAGGGTTTGTTGTGTGCTTTGGCGTACTATGAAGGTAATCACTGCTCATAATAACTCTTGGTTCTTTTTTAACGTCTTTATGGGGTGGCTGTGTGTTGTTCTGAACACGATGGGAAGTTTCATTGTCAGGTATTTCCGTGTCTATTTTTCTCTCAATAGACTCCATTTTTAAGTGTTCAGAAGGCAGTTCTGTGAAGACCAGCTCAGACTGCTATTGGACATACTCACATGTGCATTGTACTGTACTGATGGGCTCACCTCCAACACAGGGTTCCTGTCAAAGCTCCCCGCTTTCAATATCAACATCCTCGTAGGCCGCAACTTCCGCTTCAGCTGCTGCAACAACTCTTTGGCACTGGAGAAGGTGCAGACTTGCTTCCAACTCGGTTTTCTGTCTCACTACGTTAGCTTCTCTTTCAGCGTAGACTAGTTGAGCCTGGGCTGCTTTTGCCTTGGCGTAGGCTTTAGCTGCTGAAGAGGCTACTGATGACAACTGTAGAGAGATTTTAGTGGATGTTCTAGATGAGTGTGGCTTGGCATCAAACTGAGTAAGCGTCTGCTCTGTGGTTGCTTGACCTCCGCTAGCTCCATTTTGCTGCATAGTGGTGTCTTCTTTAAGGTAACCTTTTCCAGAGCGTAGACTCATGTTTGCTGATAAAGGTGTTGTTGTGCTTGAGCCCGCCGTGACAATTCCTTTTTATTGTGCTGCCCTCACACTGCATCAGCTTTGCGCTGCCAGACAGCCAGTTAACATGTTCGAGCTGTATTCAATAAACACACAAGGCTTGTTTTCCTTGGCATTTACTGTTCTTTTTAGCTTTCGAACATCTTGTAAAACTGAAAATAGAAATAAAATAACAATAAATACACAATCACACAACAAAGATAGTTCACAATGTATTGGTAAATGGCTCACTCTGCCGCAAATTCAGAAACCAAATACAACGCACAGAGCGCTCACTCTGACAGATTTTCAAAGAACTACAAAAAACAACTTTTTAACTTTTTAATCCTACTTTTTAACTAACTTATTTAACTTATATTTTTAATCAACTTACACATATCAACTTCAAAGACAGCACAGCCTCCAGCAAGTATATCATCCACAATGATTGCACAGGGGTAACCAGCGAAGATCTGCTCCATGGAGCACTGGAACATTTCGCTAGCAGAGCTGATTCCAAATGGCATCCGTAGGAATCTGTAACGACCAAAACATGCGCTAAAAGGGGTTATCATTGAGGATTTATGGTCGAGGGAGATTTGCCAGAATGAGTTATTTGCATCTAGGATTGAGAAAACTGCAGCATTAGACATTTGCGAAGCAACTTCTTCAACTGTACGCATAAGGGTGATGCGGTCGCTTCAGTGCGGTGTTTAAGTCTTTTGGATTGATGCAGATTCCGATTTCTTTTTTGTCCTTTTTGTTGGTAGCAACCATAGTGGATATGGTCAGTGTCATAGTGGTGTCTGGTCAGTGGGCTCAGAGACTGGTGCAATGACACCTAATTCTTGCCTTCTGTCCAGTTCAGCTTTGACTTGTTCTTTCATTGCAACTGGAATGCGGTGTGCAGGGCGAACTACAGGTCTCACCTCTGTCTCAAGTGTCATTGAATATGTGACTGGTAGCTTTCCACGTTCATCTGCAAAAAGGTCACTATATTCATTTTTGATTTGCTGAGAGAAATCTTGAACAGCGGAGCTACTCACTTGGTGGATTTCTTTGCTGAGAGATACAAGTCCCATCTTTAATGAAGCACTAAGCCCAACCAATGGTAGCACATTCTCATTAATGATGAAGAATGGAAGAGTATACCATTCGGCCCCTAAATGGCAGCATAACTCAACGAATCCTGAGTCTGTATCTTGCTACCACCATAAGCAACAAAGTTGGTTGGTTTACTGCATGGCTTTATTTGTTCACTTTTCTTCACCCGGTCCAAAGTCTGTGCTGAGAGGACATTGCACTTTGCACCCGTGTCCACTTTCATTTCAACTGTGCTGCCATTGATCTGTAGAGTAGTGAAAGCCTTTTCTTTTTCCTGTGTCTGTGCACAAGCAGAATCCACTGTCATGTCCAGTGTAATTCCATTCACATAGTGGGTTTCACTGTCATTGTCCTCTTTTTCCATGTCCACGTGGTGGACTGACTTTTTTCGCCTATGCCTGTCAAACTTCGATCTGGACTTGCAGCACTTTCTGAAGTGGTTCATTTTCTTGCAAGCATTGCACTGTTGGCCATAAGCTGGGCATTTGTCTAGCTTTGCTATGTGATTACCACCACAGTTATTACAGCCACTAATGAACTGAGGTGAGTTTGTATTTGTGTTGAACTTGGCCTTGTCATAGTCTCTTGACCCCCTTCTCTTGACGTGTCTGGTTTGAACAGCATCCACATTCGTTGACATGTCTGGTTTGATCAGCATCCACATTCGTTACAGGGCTATGTGGGGACATTAATGTTTTGTTATGCGCTTCAGTCATTTCACGAATCTGACACACTGAAATGGCCTTGGCTAAAGTCAGATCACTGTCACGCAACAGGACTTTTCTGAGATGGTCGTTATTTATGCCACAGACTAGCCTGTCTCTTATAAGCTCTTCAAACAGCTCACCAAAGTTGCAGCTCTTGATTCTCAAATCGCTTACACAGGATTCAATAGTCTCACCTGCGTTTTGGCAACGTGTGTTGAATTTGTGTCTTTCCATCGTTTTGTTTGTTTGAGGGTTACACATTTCTCTCAACTTTCTTTTGAGGCATTCTGGGTCCTCCTTGGACTCGGCAGGAACAAGAACACATCCACTTTCTCCCGATGCACGGACCTCCACAGCGTAAACAAAAGATCTTTCGCGCTCGATGGCTTTGGGTCCAGCCCGGTTCAGCAGAATGTAGGCTTGAGTCTGCGCTGGCTTGTCCAAGTGCGCTGCAGCAATAAAAATGTCTATGTTGCCATCGAACACAAGCAGGTCGGGTCGTCTGAAGCCGTCTGCCATGGTGAGAAGAAATTCGCATAGTAGCACGATGGTCCCACTCATGAAATACTCACAACACGTAGCAGTCAATGTAAAATATAAGTCCTAGACTTCTGACACCATGTTGCATGTTGTGTTATTGCGGTTGTGTAACTGGGTAACGTCTGAATTTATATTTTAATGTAACAACGGGCAGGAGGTATACCAGTGGCAGGTACGTACATCCGCGTAACAACACACACACTGCGCATGTGTAAAAACCTACGGTGTCCCTGAGGGGTCAATCCTGAATATGCACTGCACTCACAGTCAATATTCTACATAACTCAAAGAGCTCAACTAGTTGCTGAGAAACTGGCAGGCTGATAACCAAACGTTAACTAAAGGAGCTCAGACTACAATGCTGAGAAGACTGACTGAAAAGAAAAGGAAAATGCAACAGAAGGTGCTCAGACTAAAGTGCTGAAAGAACTGATTGAAAAGTAACACTAACAAAAGCTGCTCAGACCGAAATACTGAGAAAACGGACTGGCTAACAGAAAAACTAACAGAGGAAAGCAAGCAGGAACTCACTGACGGACTAGAACAACTGAGCTAAATAAAGAGCACACAGGCGAGGCACAGAAACACAACAAATTTATGACGAACTAAGAAACATGCTAAATTACGGTAAATGCAAAAAACTACTGACAGAACGGTAACAGGCTTAACTGGCTCAATACGAGGAGAGTGCGGGGAAGCAACAGCTGGCAACGGAGGACGGCTGAACCAGGAACGAGGACAGACAGGTGTGGTGCGGAGTACGGTTGCAGATCGGCGGCGGCGAGGTGGGAGATGGTCGGTGAGTGGTGGAATTTTGGAGGTGGTGGCGGACGGCGACAGATCCAGCTGGATAGATAAAAAACAGGAATTAGAGCTAGTAGAGCAGGAAAACGGCTAGACGAATGCAAAACTATTACTGACGGCAGATGCAGATGATTACATAGGCAGGTTTACTGGCTTCATGTCAAAATTAAAGCAGATATCCATTTGGAAAATAATTAGTGTCATTTTTTAAATAGTATTCTATTAGTATAATTAGTGTTTACTCTTGTCAATAGTATCACAATTAAGAATGCTACTTAAAAATATTCAGTGATGTAGTTATGTCTGTAGAAACATACAACTATGTTATACTGTAGGGTTGCTCCTTCCCTTCTTGCTGGAATTCACTGAAAATGCAGACGAATTATATATGGCAGACAAACAGATGACACTTCAAATGCCAAATGATTGTAATTTGGACCAACAAACAAACATACAGTGCTGTGAAAAAGTATTCGCCCCCTTCTCAAATTCTTTTTTTATATATATATATTTCCCCCAATATAATGTTTAAAATCATCAAATAAATGTAAATATGATACAAAGATAACCCAAGTAAACACAAAATGCAGTTTTGGATGGGCAGATAAGGAGTGGTCTTTGTTCCTCAACTTAAGTAATGGAACTTCATTACTTGTGATCATCAACAGCTTTTGCCGCAGATGTTTATTTATGACAAGTGTTATCAGTAACTGATGTATAAGTATATGTATATGTAAATATGTTCATGTTCCTTTAATTTTTGGTTTAATGTGCCTATGTATAAGCACTGAAGCACATTTATTGCTATTCCTTGGGCTTATTCTTATTATAGATGTCTGCCCCTCTTTCTGCATTCAAAGTCTGCCTCCTCCCTGGTATTGGAAGTCACCATAGCAACCAGTGACTGACAGGTGATGGGCTGATTGATACTGGACTAAGGACACCAAACACACCTGCCTCCATCTTCAATGTATAATGTTACTGTGTGCTCTATCAGCACATATCTAACAGTAGCTTCTAGGCAAATCAACAGACCTGTTACTAATGAGGGCTGCAAGGTGACTCAGTGGTTAGCACCATCGCCTCGCAGCTAGAAGGTCCCCAGTTCGCGTCCCGGTGAGGACACCTTGGATCTTTCTCCATGTTTGCATGTTCTCCCCATGCAGCGTGGGTTCTCTCTGGGTTCTCCGGCTTCCTCCCACACAGTCCAAAAACATTCATCCAGCCACAGCTGCCCACATCCTGGGTGGCTGTGGCTCAGGGGGTAGAGTGGTTATCCTGTGAGCGCAAGATTTGCAGTTCGATCCCCAGCTCCTCCATGGTTGAAGTGTCCTTGGGCAAGACAATAGCAGGGAAGCGCCTTGAATGGCAGCTCTGTCTCCATTGGTGTATGAACGAGTGAATGAGAAAACATTGTAAAGCGCTTTGAGTACCACCAAGGTAGAAAAGCACTATTTAAGTGCAGACCATTTACCATTTACTAGTACTTAACCCAAATACTAGAGAGGATGTGGCTACTGTGAAGCACTTCATACACACATATTCTGGGGATGCTCTGTTCTTTAACCCTTCTGGGACAGTGTTCATGGTACTATCAGAGAAGTCCTGTGTTACAATATTGAATTGACTTGCACGTCATTTTCTTTACAGAACATGGACCCAAACTTATCCTAAAGTGACAGATATCTCCTAACAATTTTTATGTCAGCAAGAAAAAAGGCGGGCTGCAAGGTGGCGCAGTTGGTAGCACTGTTGCCTCGCAGCAAGAAGGTTGCCGGTTCGCGTCCCGGTGGGGGCACCAGAATCTTTCTGCGTGGAGTTTGCATGTTCTCTCCAGGTTCTCCAACTTCCTCCCACACAGTCCAAAAACATGTTGAGGTTAATTGGTGATTCTAAATTGTCCATAGGTGTGAATGTGAGTGTGCTTGGTTGTCTGTCTCTAAGTGTGGCCCTGCGACAGACTGGCGACCTGTCCAGGGTGTCCCCTGCCTTCGCCCTAAGTTGGCTGGGATAGGCTCCAGCCCCCCCGCGACCCTAATGAGGATTAAGCGGTGTATAGATAATGGATGGATGTAACAAGGCGATGGCTCTGTAGAGAATATCCTATCAACCAATGGGCAGCTATAATTACAAATAGCCAGAACATGGAGCGTACAAGTTTCAGTTTAAGACTCAAGAAGGAAAAATATGAAGCTCTCTGGTAAAAATGGGACATGTACCTCACTACAAGAGGTGTCAACCCGCTTTGTTTTTGATCTATGGCCTATCAAAACAATATTCTCACTTAATCGTCTCTAGTGTTATGCTCCTATCCTCTCAACTGTTGCTGTTCATGTGTTACATACACACTAAATGTGTGCATTTGTGTTTTGGGTTTTTTTTGCTACTTTTTGTAAAAAATAAAAATAAAAAAATAAAATAAAATTCTTTGAAAAAAAGGAAAAAATAAAGTTTAATCCTTATTCTGCCTGTCTCCCGCTCCCTCTGCTCTTCTCACTGCAAGCAACCAGTGACTCCCAGGTGACTGGCTGACTGACACTGGACTACACTTTCAAAGTAGAAGGTCAAATATGTTACTACTGTACTGATAAAGGTTTATGAAAACATGCTGACTTTCAAAATAAAATGTACTTAGATAAATTATACCTTATGTACAACTATAGCAGAACATGTTAACCAGTCAAAGCTATATTGGCACACTCAAAATCTCTTCAGAAATGTTGTAGTTATGTAATTCGTGTACACGTGTCCAGTAATACGAAGTACCAAATGTTACCTCATACTGTGCATTCAACCACTAAGCAACATGTATGTAGTTAGACAAAACTCAGTTGTGTTCTGGGAGTAAACTCACCGCACTCTACAGGCATATTTTTAGTCAAACCAGTTTGTGTGGACAAAAAAGAGCAAGACTAGACTGACAGTTGAGCATCGTCCTATGGTCAGAGCCCCTGAACCACATTGCAGCTCTACAGTTGTAAAAATTTAACTCATAGCTGTAGATAACAGGTGACACAGGTATAATAGGTACAAACACCTAATAACTAATGTGACATTTTTTGTTTTGTGGAAATATCCTTTGGAGTATTTGGAACAAAATTTAACAGTTTGACATCAAGGAAAAAAAGGGAATGAAGAGTCAGAGATTGGAAAGTGAGAACAAAGGTAGAAAGGACATGGCTAGTTGTTCTTGGATGAAATGGCAACCAATCCAAGTGTGGAGTTCCACATGCTTCGGGCAAGCTGTATTGTGATGTGATCCTACCAGATCACACAAGAATAGCAACACATGCATGTGTATCCATCTGTCAGCTGCAGCCATTGAGCCAAGTCACTTTGAGAAGATGAAGGTTGGTCCTGCTCTTAAATGTATTCAGTAAGGCAACAGTTGCTGGGCTGAAATACATAGTGCAGCAAGAAAACAACCCTTTGTCTTATGTGAAATTATCACCATTAAAAAAGTTCTATTCTATTCTATTCTATTACATGTCACTAACTCTGTGTTTCCCCCGAGGTCCGGTGCTTGTTCTCTCACATCTCTCATCTGCAGCTGCTGGCCTCACCGACCCTCAGAATATTTATTGCTCTGTTCTATTGCTTGCTCTCCATTTGATATCCTGCTATCCCCCACCCCCTCATCCCCACTCTCACCCAACCGGTTGAGGCCTTTCCAGAGCCTGGTTCTGTCATAAAAAGAGTATTGAGGCAAATTGAAGAAAAAAGTAAAAAACAATGCTTAAAAGATGGCCATCTTGGAAGCAAGAGGCAATCCAGAAAGGAAAAAAGAAACAAGCAGCCAAGCTTCAACTTTTAGCAACCACTAAACAGTTCCAAACCCAGTAGTTGTTGTAATGGAAATATTTGGACCAACCATTGCTCCAACAATGCTCCTCCATGGCCAGCACCCAGCTAACATCACTGAACCCTTACCTGCAAACACTCAGCCAACAACGCTGCCACTTCACCTGCCAGCACTTAAATATTATCAATATTGCTTCACCATTAAAATAATTCATCATTACCATTTCTGTCCTGTGACATCACTCGTCCTTTCCTTGCAGCAATTCTGAAATGCAGCAACTTACATATTCAACAAGTTATAATTGGATCATAAAATTTTTGTATGACTATTGTTGACTTAATCAAAAATTACTTTGCTATGATTTCAACCTAACCATGGTTGACTCAGCACTACTCACCAGCAGCACTACTGCTGCTCCATCACACAATTGTCTTGTGGCATCCCTGTTCCTCCATCAGTTACAATTACACACTAATAAGATTACTTATATGATAACAGCAAGTAGAAAATATCAGAAGAATTTTTGAGTAGCAGCTGTGGCTTAGATGTTAGAGTGGGTTGTTTACTGATGGCAAGGTTGGCAGTTCAAGCCCCCACCCCTCTGCTTGTCGAAGTGTCCTTGGGCAAGACACTGAACTTGAAGTTGCTCCTACTGGCAGGCGGGCTCTGTCGCCATGAGTGTGAATGGATGAATGAGAACAACACTGTAAAGTGCTTTGAGTACATCTTAAGCACGAAGGAGCTATGTCAGTGCAGACCATTTATGAAATTGAGATGGAGACGAGGTTAACTGCTCGTTTTCATAAAATGTATTTGGTCAGAATTTAGAGTGGGTGACGTCACACCAGCTAAATTTTTCTTTTTCTTCTTTCATCTAGAATCTTGAAAAGTTCAGTATTTTCAAAAAATGTATAAAAATTCCAACTGTGTAAAAACTGTAAAATATATCAAAATACAGATTTAAATGAACTACATCAAAGCCTTGTGACCTGTTTAAAGTAAAGTAACTACTGTAGAATATGCTAGAGCCACATGGATCCAAAGATGGCTGGGTTTGGCAGTTGTCTGGCTGACTTCCCATTCGTGTCAGTGGGGAGTCTGAGAGGCCTTTTATTTATTTATTTATTTATTTATTTTTTAACGAATTTTGTCAAAAATCACATGATGAATCGCTACCAAAAAGTCATAGTGCACTATTCTTGAATAAGCTGCACATTTTGATATTTAATTTATTTGGGTTTTCTAAAAGCTCCAAGATGAGTTAGGTGCCCAAAATTGTGTCAGAAGAGTCTGTAACGATAAGCCAGAGGAATAGCAGTAAGTGTGCTGCAATGCTTATGCATTGGCAAATTTTAAATAGAGAAATCCAACAAATCCATAGTTTCCTTTGGTTTCCCTTTGACCAAACACTTGGCGACAGTGGGAAGGGGGAGAAAAAAAAAACTCTCTTGTAAGGGGAGGGACAAACATTTTTTTTGTCAGAACCAGGCTCTGGGAGGGTGGCCATCTGCCTCAGCCTGTTAGAATGAGGGTAGGGATGGAGTGGGTAAGGGAGTGGCTGGGGTGGGGATGGCAGATACAGAACAGACAAACAATACATAAGAGAACAACAAACACGGTACATATACTGTTTTCTGTGATAAATCCTCAACAGTTTAGACTGCTGTGAACACTAAATTACAATTTGAGACAGGATTATAGCACGTTTTGCTTAGTGGCTGACTGTGATATTAACAATTTTCACATTTTATCAAACCTTTTTATACAAGACACCAGAATTTTTTCCACTGTTGGACATTTAATAGCACTATGAAGTGCATACATTGTAAATTCAGCACTTCACTAAATTCAGCAAAGTAATGCATGACCACAACTGATATTTTATTGCTCTCTTCTGGACAAATAACATTTCTGTCACTGGAATGAGCTGTGTCAAACAGCACATGAGCAAAGACACAGCATTGTTCTGGGTAACTTGATTGTTCATGCATTTAAATGAGCTCCCAGGGCTGTGTTCTGTATTTGTAGAGATTCATTCTCCACCTAAATGTAAGAAAAGGTAATATGTAATAAATGTAAGTGTAAATATATGCAATTAATGTGTGTTCAAAAGACCATAATAAGGAAAAGAGCAGTATGGTCCTGTTAGTTATCAAGAGCCGTACGTCCTATTCCTGCTTTAGTCCTCATCACTGCCCATCTCTAAAGGATCAAAGGTTGGGTCATCCTCATCCAAATCCAGGTCCTCAATGTCCTGGAATAGTGACTCATCCACTTCAACACTGTTTCCAGCTGCAGAAGAAAGCAAGCATGTGTTAGGAACTAATGCTGAGAATAAATCACTCTTCCAATATATCCACACTGATCTTAAAGTATTAGCTGCTCTGTCCCTTATTCCTTTAATCATCTTTTATTTGTGACTCTTGCAATGCTCAGTAGCACCACAAGCTCCCAAATTATATCCTAGGTCACTGCAGTGTCAAACAGTAGAGAAAATTTTAACAACTGACAATTAGACATTAGACTACAATTTCTTTTAAAACAGCACCTTATGACAACAAATATCATCTAGATGGATGAAAAACCAATACAGTCAAATGCTTTGAGAAATGTTAATTTTTGGTTACTACTTGGACCCCAAGCCTCAATTCACCGAATTCCCTACATCTGACCATCTTCAATTTGACTGATATTTTCTTAAAATGGTGAATATTGATCGAGTTGACCATCTGTAAAATCTGGGGTCATAGGTAACATTAGTTTAAGTTAAAAAAAATGCATACAATGTATTATTGCTCCCAACTTTATCAATACAATGTTGCTATGTGACTAACAAGGTTAGAATGAACTAAAACAGATGTTGATCAAAAACAAGTAAAAACATATAGTGTTGAACAAATTTATTAGACCACTAACCAATGTATGGATAATGCCACAGCTACCCTTAATTAACTGCATTGGCAATTACCAAAATCATTTTGTGTGTGGGGGGGAGCTCGCCAGAGAGTGTCTGGTGGGGCTCGATGGGGTTCAGTCAGGCACAGCCCAAAGAAACAACAATCAACCACTGCCAGAGGGCCAAGCACCCACATGGCAAGAAATCAGGGTCGGGTGCTATACCCACCGGGCACTAGGCAGGCGCAAGCGTCTGGGTGTAATGCCCTCTGGTGGCGTAGACGACCTCACTGGCGGGGAAAGAACCTGAGCTGGTACGGGAGGTGGAGTGTCACTGGCTAGATATAGTTGAGCTCACCTCCATAGTTCTCCTGGAGGATTTCAAAGCTCACGTGGGCAATGATGGAGAAACCTGAAGGGGGGTGATTGGAAGGAACAGCCTGCCCGATCTGAACCCGTGTAGAGTTTTGATATTGAACTTCTGTGCTAGTCATAGACTCGCCATAACTAACACCATGTTTGAACATAAGGTAGCTCATAAGAGCACTTGGTACCAGAGCACCTTAGGCCACAGGTCAATGAGCGACTTTGTAGTCATGTCATCAGACCGGCGGCCATATGTCTCAAACACTTGGGTGAAGAGAAGAGCAGAGCTGTCAGCTGATGGTGAGTTAGATCCTATGGCAGGGAAGGCTGCCGGCCAGACCTGGTAAACCCAAACCTGTAGTGAGGATGAACTGGGAACATCTGGCGGAGGCCCCTGTCCGTGGGGTTTTCAACTCCCACCTCCGGAAGAATTTCTCCTGCATCCTGGGGGACATGGAGTCAGAGCAGGCCATGTTAAAAGCCTCCATTCCAGAAGAGGCTGCAACCAGAAGGTCATTGGTGCCTGTCGTGGCGGCAACCCCAAAACCTGCTGGTGGATACTAGTGGTGAGGGAAGCCATCAGGCTGAAGAAGGAGACTGGGAAGGGATATTGTTGGGCGGTGGAAAGAGCACTTCGAGGAACTCCTGAACCCGGTAAACACGTTGTCTGCAGAGAGGGCAAAGTCTGAAGGGTCTTTGTCTACATCTGTGGTAGAGGTCACCAAGGTAGTTAAGAAGCTCCTGGGTGGCAAAGCACCAGCTGGGGACGAGATTCACCCCGAGATGCTAAAGGCTCTGGACATTGTTGGACTGTGATGCCTGACACGTCTCTGGAGTGGCAGACCAGGTTGGTGGTTCCCATTTTCAAAAAAGGGGTACTGGAGAGTGTGTTCCATCTACCGGGGTATCACACTTCTCAGCCTCTGCAGGAAAGTTTACTCTAGGGTGCTGGAAGGGAGGCTCCGACTGACTGTTAAACCTTGGATTCAGAGAGAGCAATGCGGATTCCGTCCTGGTTGTGGAACAGTGGACCAGCTCTTTACCCTTACGAAGCTGCTGAGGGGGGCATGGGAGTTTGATCAGTCAGTCCACATGTATTTTGTTGATCTGGAGAAGGCCTACGACCATGTCCCCCGAGGGGCTCTGTGGAGGTTACTGAGGGAATATAGGGTACCAGGCTTGCTGATACAAGCCATTCGGTCCTTGTACAACCAAAGTGAGAGCTGTGTCAGCATTCTCGGCACAACGTCAGACATGTTCCCAGTGGGTGTTGGACTCCGCCAGGGCTGCCCCTCATCTCCGATCCTGTTTGTGGTGTTCATGGACAGGATCTCAAGGCGCAGCCGGGGTGAGGAGGGTGTCCGGTTTGGGGCCCTCAGGATTGTGTCTCTGCTCATTGCAGATGATGTGGAACTGCTGGCTCATAAGACCGAGACCTTCAGCACACAATGTAGTTGTTTGCAGGCGAGTGTGTAGTTGTGGGGATGCAGGTCAGCACCCTCAATTCAAAGGCCATGGTTCTCTGTCAGCTCCTTCCAGGTTGGGGGCGGGAGTTGCTTCCCCAATTGAAGGAGTTTAAGTATCTGGGGATTTTGTTCACGAGTGATTTGAAAATGGAGTGTGAGATGGACAGGTGGCTTGTGACGTGAGCAGTAATGCAGGTGTTGTACCAGACCGTCATCGTGGTGAAGAGGGAGCTTAGGCCGCAAGGAGTTCCCATCTACATTCCAATCCTCACCTATGGTCATGAGCTCTGGGTAGTGACCGAAAGAACAAGATCGCGGATACAAGCTGCCGAAATGAGCTTCCTCCACACGGTGGCTGGGCTCAGCCTTAGAGATAGGGTGAGAAGCTTGGACATCCGGAGGGAGCTCGGAGTAGAGCCACTGCTCCTTTGCGTCGAAAGGAGCCAGTTCCAGTGGTTTGGACATCTGGACATGTCTCTGAGAAGGCTTCATCTGGAGGTTTTCCAAGCACCTCTGCCTGGGAGGAGACCCTGGGGCAGACCCAGAACCATCTGGAGGGATCATATTTCTTGGCTGGTCTGGGAAAGCCTCGGGATCCCCCAGGAAGAACTGTAAAGCGCTGCCGGGGGGGACGGACGTCTGGAATGACCTGCTCCGCCTGCTGCCTCCGCTACCCGACCCCAGATAAATGGCAAAAAATGGATGGATTTTTTATGTTTCTGTAATGGTTAATACATTGGTATGTTGAAGCTCTTTAACTAAAATTATATTTTTAATTATAAAATATAATTATTATTGTTATCCTTGAATTTCAAAATTTAAAGTTTTTTTTAAATAAAAAAAAGAAAAAACAGTTAAGCACACTGTCATTTCTTGATTAAGATGTCAAATTATACTTATCTACTTGCATTCCTCAACAGAAAAATTAGTTGTAGTGGTTGAATGTTATGCTTTGTTATAATTTCTGACTTCTCAGAGAAGCCCAGTGAGCTGCCTCAAATTTGGGTATAAAAAGGTGAATTCAGTTTGATATTCCTCATTCTTGTTGAAAATGGTAAAAAAGCTCACTGAAAATAAAAGAGTCCATATTAAAGGACTTCATGATGCTGGATGATCTCTGAGACAAAACGGGAAAGACAAAGTGTTCTCACAATGTGGTCAAGTATGCTTTGGAGTCAATTGCCAAGACTGGTACTTACAAAATGCGTCAAAGGAGAGGCAGGAAACAAAAGTTAACTGACGCAGATGTCAGACACCTCAAAATTGTACGTACTACAGACAGAAGGAAGACCACTGCTGATCTTCAGGCAGAGATAAATGCGTCTAGATCAGTATGAGAAAGTCTCGAGAATGACCATAAGCAGACGACTGATGGAACAAGGCTTAAAAGAAAGAACAGCTGCTAGCTAAGAAGGCCTGCAAACATCAAGAATCGCCTCAGATTTGCCATACAGAACAAACACTGGACTGTTGGTAACTGGAAGAAGGTACTCTGAACAGATGTACCACTACTCATAAAATTATTTCAAGCACTATGAGTTGGAAAACCATGATTTTTTTTTTTTTTTAGCCCAGTACCAATATTATATAACTCTTACAGCTGGGACTGCTTTCACAGTGCTTTTACCTCTCATACCTGCTCAATGCATGTTCAAATACTGGCCATAAATGCAAAAAAGTGAATTTAAGCATTTAATCATTAAGCATGCCTCTGTCTGACACCATACTCAACATTTTTAAAACTCCTATTGGTGTCAATCACAGGGAAAGGAAATGCTTTTAGGGTAACACTAAAGGTTCTAAGGTTGGTGGAATATTAGAATTGGAAAAAAAGGACATTTTTTTGGCCACATTTGCACCATCAAATCAGTGGTTTGTATTATTCTATCTAACCATGGTTCTATCATTAAAGACAATATGTATATATCAATGAGCCTACAGGACATTATGTCTCAAGTTATGGCACTTCATTGCTCCGCAGACTGGCGTAAAGAATACGGCACAAAAATGGGCATGGCCTCACCCCTCCTCAAGACTTTGTAACTCATATCTGTGACCCCAGATTTTACACGTCAGAAAAGAAATCTGACAAATATTTTTAAAAATTTGGTGAAATAAATATACCATCTTCAAGGAACTGAATGTCAGATGTGTCCAGGTTGTGGTCTCTCTCAAACAGCTGTTTACCTGGTGAAGAAAAGATTACATGTGTTTCAGTTAGTAATTTCTGCAGTCAAATTTTCAAGTTGTGAGCCTTGACTGAGAACTGTTTTTAGGTAACAGTATCAGGTTTACCAGTGAGTTTGGGTTTTCCTGCCTGCTCCTCCTCTTTCTGTTTTTTCCTCCTCAGCTCAGCCATGTCCAGCTCAAACTTGGCTTTCCATGCCAGAAAGTTCTCAATGGTTACAACCGTGCCCTGGAACTCCACCTATCAAACACATACCATGATATTACTCAATTATATTTGTAAGAAGCTTTTTTGACTACATGAAGTTCTTGACCTAAAACTGAATCCTATTACTGCCCTTGACCTAAACAAACCTGGAAGGGGTTAAGCCTCAAATTGACAAGTTCAATTTGGGGCTCACAGGATGCTCACAGAAAGCTACTGCAGAAACAATTTTGGAACTTGAGAAAACTAGAAATGGCATGCAACATTATATCCTTGAATTAGAATGTAAGATGATAAAACATTTTTAATCCCAAAGGAAATTCTTTCGGTAAAAATATGACTGGAATTAAACATGTCAATGTAAGCAAAATATGACTTATCCCTGTTTTTACTTTCTCTGCCTCCTCTGCCTCTCTCTCTTTCCGCCGTTTTTCTTCTTCTCGCCTGTTTTTCATCACATCCACAATTTCATTGAGTTTATCCTGAACAGCTGTCACCAGGGTGAAAATCATCACCATGCCCAGATTTTCTTCAGCCTGCAGAAAAACATACAAATATTCCCAAATATTCATATTCAGCCTGCAGAAAAACAAACACATATTGTTGACACTAAATACATTCTATTATAACTGCATACCTATAACCACTGACACACTTTCTTTTTGAGGAAACAGAGTCCAGGTACAAGGGGTAGGAATCCCCCATCACTAGAGCTGTCGTTAGAAATGCAGTCAAGAATTTGGATATTGTTTGGCTATCCTGGTTGACACACCGTTCCAACTGTGCATGAGGGTCAGGGATAGTGCCACTGGATTGACAGGGATAGTGCTACTGGATTGAGAGATGTAGGTGGTGGTCCCCCTTTTCAAGAAAGGGTGTGAGCCGACTTAAGGAGGAATCACATTTCTCAGCCTCCCTGGGCTGATATATGCCTGTATGCTGGGGAGGAGGTCCTACCTGTTACCTGAACCTTAGATTCAGTCGGAAGAGTATGTCCTGGCTGAGGAACATTGAACCATCTCCTTAACCTGTCAAGAAAACTGGTGCATGGGAGTTTGCCAAACCATTCTTTGTGGACACTTGTTACTCTTTTGTTGTATGTACATGTTGCATGCCATTCCGCTAGGGGGCTCTAGTACTCCTGAAGCACATTATTGTGGTAGTGAAGTAACTAGGTTGCCGGCGGTGATCACGGTGCAGTTGAACATGGCAGAGGCTAAATAAGTTTGTTCTGAACTAAATGTGGAGTTGCCTTTGCACTAACACACTTATCTATGACAGTGGAGAGAGTGACTGAAATAAAAAGACTTCAGATGGATAGGGTTAGGAGCTTGATCGATGGAGAACGTCTCAGAGTAGAACCGCTGCTGCTCTGTATTAAATGAAGACCAGATGAGGCGGTTTAGCTATTGTCCAGGTGCCTGAAGGACACAAACCATGTCAAATGTTTTGGAAATGTTTTGGGCATGTCCAACAGAGAGGACAGGATACACCCAGATCCAGATGAGTGGTAGAAATCGAATGGATAGACATATTACCATCAGATAGCAGCTCGTTTGTTTTGTCAGCTTTTCAGTCTGGGTCTGAGCACCTCTCTGTGTGACTGGAATCTGGATTTCCTGTCACAAGAACCCAAGTGGTCCGGGTGGCCAGACACGTTTCTAGTCCCTGCACCCTGAACCTGCACCACAGCCTCCCAGGGGTGTGTCCTCAGCCCTTTTCTCTTCTCCCTGTACACACATGACTGTGTAGCTACGAAGAGCTCAAATATTATTGTAAAATTTGCAGATGACAGAGTCGTGGACAGTAACAATGATGAGCACAATGATGTACACAGAGGAGGCTGACAACCTGTCATAGTGGTGTCAGACTAACAACCTGCTGCTGAATGTGAGTGAAACCAACTGGACTTTGGGAAAACCAGCAGAGGAACTACACTCCACAGAGGATTAGTGGAACACTTGTGGAGAGGGTGTGCAGCTTCAAGTACTTGGAAATGAACATCTCTGGGGATCTGTCATGGTCAGAGACAACCAGGTGGAGAAGGCGAGGCTGCGCCTTTATCACCTCAGACAGCTGAGGAAATTCAGTCTCTCTGAAGGTCCTGAGGGTGTTTTACAATGGAATGGTGGAGAGCGCTCTGACTGGGAACATCACCCAGTGGAATGAGAGCAGCACTGCCTGCGACTGGAGAGCCCTGCAGAGGGTGCTAAGGTCAGCAGGGCACACCATGGGCACAGCGCTCCCCACCCTTGAGGACATCTACACTAAAAGGAGCATGGTCAGGAAAAATAGGATCAAGGAGAACTCCCACCACCCCAGCAATGGACTGTTGGAGTGGCTATACTCTGACCTAAGGAACATCAAGGCAAACACAAAAAGACTCAGAGAGAGTTTCTTTTGTCATGCTGTCAGGACTATGAACTCTGACCTCAGGTCAAAATCTAAACCAGAGCACAAAACACCTCATCTGTACTACAGCACAATGGATTAATGTAAATACGTAAACAACGTGTAGGTCTATGCGCACACTTGCACACACACACACACACACACACACACACACACACACACACACACATACAGAAATAAAAAAAAAAAACTTTTGAGTAGCAACATACCGAGATGAGGTATGACAAAAACAAGAAACTTATTTTGAACTGCATTTTAACTATTGACAGACCTGCTGCTGTAGTAAGGTGATAATGTCCTCCATGTCACTGTCATCGAGGTTTTCCTGGGAGTGGATCTCCCACAGTGGAGGTTCATCTGGGTATTTCCCTACATATGTGAATTTTAACGTTGCTTCTACAGCTGCAAAAAGAAAACAGGCACCTTATATTAAACCTTTTTTTTCTAACTTTATTATCCTGACTAAAATCTCCTATCACTGACAATTGCTTAATCAACAAATGTGCTGTCATGACACGTTGTTTTACTGTCTGTTTGCAATGGAAGACACTTAGCAACCACACATCATATACTTACTTTCACCATTTTCCCCTGCATCTGATGTTACAGTGATGGTGAAGCTGGTGGGATCCTCTGAGAGCACTGCAAATACACATGCATTTGTAAGATAACTTCTACCATTTGCTATTTGATAAAGCGGTATACCTTAACTTCCCATATGCAAATAAAAAGATCTTATTGCACACTACCTACTGACATCAGGCATAATGCTGTTAAGACTACCACAGGTACACCATTCTACTCTGAGGGCATTAATATAAGTTTATGTCATGCATTTTTTAAAAACTCAGAGCAGACGGTAACCACGGACGAGTGCAGTATAAGAAACTCTCAAGTTAAGCCTGTCATCCCTTCAGTGGCTTCAGGGATTATATATATTCTTTGATTGTGATATTGTTTTAATTGATAAAATTCGCAGTTTTGCGCATTAATCCACACTCAATAGCCCACTACGGACTGAGTCACTTTTTTATATAGCTTGTTTAACGATCAGTAATTCTCTTTGGTCTTATCACCAAAAAGCAAACTTGTTTTTGTGAATGATTTTGCTTGACAACTGTACTTGAACTGTTGCTTGGAATACAGTAATGCAGTACCATTCATTCCTTTTACAGTGTGCTTTACGTATCTAAAAACGTTTTGAGCATCTTTATATGCCGAATTTATCAGCAGTTTCTCGGCTATTTTAGAAAATGCATGTTATGTATTTTATCTATTTAGTGTGGTGTCCTACGTTTAGAGAGCATTACACCTAATCTAAATGGAGTTTTGTGTATTTCTCTGTCCTTGTAAGATACAGTAAAAGACCCTGCAATAACTTTTCTGTAACAGCTCTATTTCTGGCATCTAGCTCGAAACTTACATTGAAAATAAATCTGAACAACTGGGTGTCAAAAAAATAGTAAACGATGTTTACTGTGTTTATGGTTCGTCCTCCCTATCCTAGCAAGCTAACTAGCATACAATTGCTAACAGTGACTTAACTATCATTGTCTTGCTAACGTTACGTTGATGCAGTTCAAACCTGTGAAAGAGTCTGGGTAGATGGACTCCATGGCTTCAAGTTCATTCCTTTGCTCTTCGGCGTAGTCTGTCATTTTGTGTAGCGGCAGATTATTTAGAAGTTAGCAAAATCATACCGCTAGATTGAAGCTAACACGCCGTGCTACAGTCACGCGACAGCGATCGATGATAACGTGGTTCGAACTTTCTGGTCTGACGGCGCTTTCGTTAGTCGCAAGTGCTACTTGTGGTACTATTGAGTTCGTGGGGAGAGGGTCGTTCGAGATAAAGTGCACCTCGCCTGGAAAGTGACGGGAGCAGGCGACACCAGCGGGTGGGGGGTGAGTTAAAAGTCGACAGACAAGACAGTTTCCAGCAGCCTGTACGGAACATTACAGCAACACGTTCTCCGAGACGAATGTATGAGCTTGTACAGTGTCTCCAAACGTCTTATTTATTTTTGTTGCTGTTGTTGTTGTTGTTGTGTTTGTTTTGTTTTTACAACACGACAGCCTTTAAAATTCTTGTACATGCGATCTGAAATTTCTGTTCGTGGTTTATTCATTGTACATTAATTTGCATGTAAATCAGCATTAGATGAATTTGGCACCGTACATAAATGAAGTGACCAAGCTTGACCCTCTTAAACTACGCAAATAAAGGGAAAAACACTGACAAGAAATCAAATGCAGTAACAAGAAATGCAGGACAATAGCTTAATAGTAGGCTTGTTCGATATCACCCTTAGGCAGATTCAATCACTAGCGATCGCCGCACAATACATGCCGGTTAGATTTCTGTCCAGTTAGATCCCGACCCTTGACGGACAAAAGGGAGCAAATTTGTACATGCAAACATCTGATATTAGAAATGTTGCATTAAACACATCGCATACAGACGGAACAGGACACATAGAAAATATACTTATATACGATGAAACATATATTTTATGTATCTTTCGTCTTTTCACTTTGCACTTAGTTACTGCACAGGAGTCATTAACTACATTTCCAATGAGCTCAGAAAAATGAAGAGCATGTCAAGCAGTTTGTGACCTTTGAGCCATCATTTGATCCTATACAGTAAGCACTCAGTGGCTAAAGATTGCAACAAAAATAAAATGTCAGATGATCTTATTCATACAATGCATGTGAACATTTTCCCAAACAAAAGCCACGCCTGTGGGAAGGATAATGTTTAGCTTATTAAAAATCAGGAACAGGGAAACTCGTCAAACCCAGGCTGCAGGGTGAAGGTGCTGTCTCACTGCAGGGAGTCTTCAGGCCATGTGGATCTTTTGTTGAAAGAGTTAGAGAAGAAACATACAGTGTTTAACAAATTTATCAGACCACCACCCAACATCAGGTTTATGCCACGGCTGCCCAAAATTAACAGCATTGATAACTATCAAAATAATTTTTTAGAATGTCTGGCACAACATCTTAGTGCATCATGAAATCATTTCTGAACTGACAACTTCTGGTTATTATCTGTGAAAAAGGACTATTCACTTGTTTCAGTTTATTTGCCAAATAAATAAAAATAATATTTTATTTTAAACAAGTCTTTGAAAGATTTCCAAAGTATTCATGTTTTCTATTTTTTATGACAGGTGGTCAAACAATTTTTTAAGCACTGTACACTAACTTATCATGAACACTGTGCTCATCTCGACAGGTGATACAGCTGTGGCACACAAAATATATTTGACATTCCTCTAAACTGACGTCTCTGAGGAGAGGATGTTTCAATTTGTATAAAACCTGTTGCCTCATCTCCTCTGTCCTCTTATCTCCTTCTCGCCCCTTTCTCAAATCTATGGTGGGAGGGATTAAGACGCGAGGAAAGGTGCAGTTACTGAAAGTTGGTAAAGGGAATGAGACACCCTTGCCTTAGCGACATCAATCAAATATTACTTGTGGCACAGCCGCTAAAGGTTTCATATGACATAATATTTAAAAATATATATTTTTCTACAATCAAAATCAAGGCAGAAACATTAATGGGTATTAATAGATATAGCATTGATACATCTGCTCTGAACTATACATAGCTCATTTTTATGCCCAGTAAGGATCAACATGCCACATTCTGAGGGTCAGTGAATGACACACACAGATCATGTAGACATACTTTTTTCATTTACACAAGTTTATTTATTGTGCTGGCTTTAATTTATTTTTATCAACACAGAGTTGGGCTTGAGCTATGGTTCCATTAAATAGATAGGCAAAAAAAAACAAGAGTTAATTTTGCAGCAAGCTATCAGTAGCTAAAACATGGTGATTTGTAGTGACGAGTTGAGACAGTCTATTTCTCACGCTTTGGCAAGTTAATGATAGCTGTGCTGTACAGCTGAGGACATAAAAGTTTTTAAAGTTAAACAAATGTAACTTGATTCACATTCAATGTTCACACTATAACCATCCTTCATCTTGGTCAGAAATTAGGTCTTTGCGATGCAGTTGGTGGTGTGAAAACCACAGGTCCAGGAAGTGCAGTCCTACAACTGTGGTCCTGAAAGTGTAGCTTCCAGGTCTGCAGACACACCCTACTCCAACTTGGTGGCATAGTCCACAATGAAGACATCAAAGCGCTTCTTCTCTTTCTCCACATAACAATTCCAAAATTAAACCCTAACCCTGCAGGTAGCTAACTTT
Source organism: Stegastes partitus (assembly GCF_000690725.1). Lineage (NCBI taxonomy): Eukaryota > Metazoa > Chordata > Actinopteri > Pomacentridae > Stegastes > Stegastes partitus. The sequence continues at coordinate 21,716 of NW_007579771.1, forward strand.
GGAATGACAATTTTTGTAGCAGGTACCCAGAGCTAAGACAGAAACAGTATAGGTTGTCATTGGGAAAAAAATTAATTGTCATTAAGAAAAAAAAAAGAATTTGTCATTGAAAAAAAGAATTTGTCACAGAAATTTTTTTTGAAGTTCTATTTCCAATGAGACTGCAAGTGGCTCGGTGGTTAGCATCATCGCCTTGCAACTAGAAGGTCACTGGTTCATGTCCTGGTGAGGACACCTGGGATCTGCGTGGAGTTTGCATGTTCTCCCCGTGCAGCGTGGGTTCTCTCCGGGTTCTCCAGCTTCCTCCCACACAGTCCAAAAACACGTTGAGGTTAATTGGTGATTCTAAATTGTCTGTAGGTGTGAATGTGAGTATGCATGATTGTCTGTCTCTAAGTGTAGCCCTGCGATAAAATGGCAACCAGTCCAGGGTGTCCCCTGCCTTTGCCCTAAGTCCCCTGCCTTTGTCCTAAGTCAGCCCCCTAATGAGGATTAAGCGGTATATAGATAATGGATGGATGGATGTTTTCAGCGACAACTCTCTGTCATCTTTTGGCTTGGAGTGGAGGAGTTTGAGGGGACAGGCCAAGTGTGCCTCATTTGCATATCATGGAGTGAGCATCCTCATCCCTCCAGAACCAGTCACTAACATGACTGCAAGTTCAGGCAACACAGCTCTGCCTCTTTAATGAATACGTATATATTTTGAGGTTTATAAGCTCGTTATACAATCTTTATTTAATGTTTTAGAGGTGTTGATTTATTGACAGCTGTTGCAGTTGAACTGTGCCGTCTTATTCTCAGTTACATCAGTAGATCAACAAAAAACTTAGAAAAAAATTACGAAACCTTGCTGAGGACACCATGTAGTTTGGGTTCTGTTTTATTGTTTGAATCTGCCTCATAAACAGGGATGGATGGGGTTTACACTTTTAATATTCACATTACTAAAATAGATTAGTCTGTGATACAAACCTGCCGTTTGTCCTCAAACATCTAGAGGTTTGTAGTCTAACAGGTGAACAAAGATCACTAAACATAAATGTAATTACCTGTACCTCACCTGTGCCACACACTGAACAGCATCAGTAATTAATGATATATATGGAATATTTCATATCAACTGTTTTACTCAGAACCTAAAGACAGATGAGCTCTTACTCTGCCAGTCAAGTAATAAAACAGAAATCTTTTCAAGCATAAGCAGTGTCTGATCAAACTGGTCAGATTAAAGGAAAGTTTAATTCTTGCGTCAACAATTCATATCAGACAATTCATTTTCAGAATACAGATAAAGATATTTTATTAATTTTAGGAAAATTCATTTTATATCAGGACCAAAGTCTCTTACAAAACATATGCACAGATAGAAAAATAAAATAAAATAAAATTGTGCCTCTCCTCCTCCTGATGTTCTTTAGTGGAGCTGGTCAGCCTTCAGTTTTCATTAACACCATCATGATGCTATGCTCCATCAGAAGTTCCAGGATGGAGCTGCTGATGTTCCCTCCAATAAAAATATTGCTTAAATGTTATTTTCAGTGCACAGTTACAGTCAAAGGGATACAACAAGGTTGTATGAAGATAAGGAAATGATTCAGAAGTACAAAGTCAGCGATCGAGTGCAACATTAAAAAAACAATATAAAGTTATGAAAATTAACTTTGACCTAATTTAAACCGATTTGCCTGTGAACAATAAACAAATTACACTGTGAGGCAGAGCCAGTGGCAGATTTCAAAAAGTCTCGCTGAGATAACACTGCTCTCAGCAGGCTATCTTGATAAATTGTCACATATTTGACATTTATATCACTACTTTCTCACCTAAAATCTTAAAACTGCATTTTGTGTCACAATAACAGCAGTATTTACCAAAAAAACATATTACTGTTGAAAATTTTCTCCTCTGATTTTCTGGTTGGTGCGAAATGAATTCTGGGATCCTTGGCTGTCCCAAGTCCACACAAGTCTGGTCTGATGCATACTTGATAATGTGGGCAGAGCGTGAACACATCTGGGCATGTCATCTGAACTTGGTCAAATGCATATTTAGAATTGGAACAGTACTTGGTCTCCGACTGATGACATTTCACAAGAATGCAAGTACAGACAAGTATGCATATTGAGGAACAGCCTCGGTCCGCTGTTTACAACGCTCTACAATAGGAAGAAGTGTTGTCCAGAAGACCTGCCCTTCTTTGTCTAGTCCCAGTCAGCAGGATTCTGTGTTTCTGGTTGGCACAGTGTTGACTGACTCCATATGCAACCTGCCTCTTATGAGGCAGGTTGCACCACTGCTTCAGCATGCAAAGTGTGCAGCTTATGCTGCACACTTTGCATGCTGAAGCAGTGGTGCTCGAGTTGGAGGAATAGCTTCGTAAGGACTCTGCTTTCTAGCAAACATGTCTAGTTTGGCGTAATCCACACCTGCAGCTGTACTGGACCTGTCATACATCGTTACCACAAACTTCTCCAGGGTCTCCAGATCATCATCATCAACTGTTGGTGTGTACTGGCTGAGCTCTGTGAAGACATCAGACCCTCGGGACATACATTCCAGGTTTGCCATGCTGACTTCTTTCCTTTACCACGGAATCCTGATACAACATCACAGCCTGTGAAGACATGGAAGAAGAGAATTCCTTTGCTTTTCTCCAGTCCAATGGAGTAATGACGGTCATGCACAGTAATCCATTTGCGCCCAAGCTTTAACCTCCTGGCTGATGTCTTGAGATATTGCTTCAATATTTCTTTCCTCATGATGCCATCTATTTTGTGACGTGCACCAGTCCTTGCTGCAGCAAAATACCCCCACAACATGATGCTGCCATCCCCATACTTCACAGTTGGGATGGTGTTCTCAGACTTGCAAGCTTCCCTCTTTTTCCTCCAAATGTAAAGATGGTCATTGTGGCCAGACAGTTCAATTTTAGTTTCATCAGACCACAGGACATGTCTCCAAAAAGATTAGGTCTTTGTTCCTGTCATTTACAAACTGTAATCATTTTTTTTTAAAAATGCTTTTGGAGTAATGGCTTCTTCCTCTCCAAGTAGCCTTTCAGCCCATGTCAGTAGAGCATGTTTCACTGTGGATAATGACACTCTCTTACCAGCTTCAGCCAGCATGTTCACAAGGTGTTTTGCTTTTGTTTTGGGGTCGATAGACAGTTTTTGCACCAAAACATTTCAACTCTGGAACACAGAACCTGTCTTCTTCCTGAGCGCTATGATGGCTGGACATTCTCATGGTGTTTATACTTGAATGTAATTGTTTGAACAGATAAACATGGAACCTTCAGGCATCTGGAAATTGTACCCAAGGATGAATCAGACTTGTGGAGCTCCACCATTCTCTTCCTGATATCTTGGCTGATAACTTTAGACTTTGCCATGTTGTCACAAAAGGAAGCAGTGTGTTTGAGGTGTGCGTTAAAATCCACAGGTGTGCCTCCAGTTGTCGCAAATGTTGTCAATTCACAAAAGCAAAAAAGTTTCAAAAGCCATGACATCATCATCTGGGCTTTCCCAAACAGTTTGAAGGCATAGTAACCTTAGTAAACTTTTGACTTTGAAGGAAGTAATAAAAAATTATCTCGCTCATTGTTCTGACATAAAGCAAAAATAAATAATTTTGGTAATCCTACCTGACCTGAAACAGGCAAAGTTTACTCTGATTTAATGCCAGAAGAAGAAAAAAGGTATGTGTCTTTTTATAGTGTATGGGAACTTATTGTTTCAACTGTGTTGGGCATGATTTTAAGATGTAATTATTTTAAAATGCTGTTGTCAACCACCTTGAAATTTATACCAGAGGTAATACTTTTGTGAAAGAAGAGGAGTGTTCTGACAGATATAAGTTCGTGGACAGAACATAAGGAAAACTTCAACCTTTTTAAAAACCCTAACTGCTGTATTAGTATAAGTGTTTGAGTTTACAACATACACTGAATACACCATGAAGTCCCTGTCAGCCACAACAGGACCTAGGCATGCAACATAACATACTGAAGTGTAGTACAAGTGTAGAATGCGTGACCATAGTCAAGTGGCCATGCACAGTTACCTTACACACACTAACTTCAGCTACAATAACAAAGGTTACTACTTTGATATGTAGTGTTTCTAAATTTAAACATGAATGCAATTACTTATTTAAAGTACTTTACCACTTAACTGTAAAGTTTACCTTGGACTATGGAAGCTTACTTTGTTAGCAATGACTTTGCAGGGGCCATCAGAAGTTAGGTCGGGACTGACGGGGGTGTGGGATGGTTATGTCCATTTTGTTCTCTGGCTTTGGACTGACTATTAGTATTAGAATATTAGGAATGGGGGGAAAAAAGATCCCTGAAGTAAATATAGGTGGCATTATGAAATAAAAGTCTACAAAAATAAATAAATGTGGCATTCTGAAATGCAAATTATCTCATTTTTAAAATTTGTTTATATATTTATATATTTATTTAGCCTGAACTATTTATTTCAGTATTAATTTCCGAGCCAATAGATTTATTTATTTAGGAATAAAACGGCGTTGCTTACTATACATTTGTGTCAATAGGGGGCAGTGCAGCGTTGTGACAACCCGTTGGTTGCAAACTGTCACGAAACAGCAAAGAAGTATCTGTTCCGGAGCGGAACAAACAGCTTTCGGCCAGCCATCGTGTGTATGAAATACGAGCGGTTAGGTGTTTAGCAATAATTGGAACGTATTCTCCGCCATTCAACGGAATTTACTGCAGATATAAGTTTACGGATTGTTGTCAACCTCCCCCTCCAGAAATGGCAGAAAATAGTGGTAAGTGTGTCTGCAAGTGCTGGCTGTGCAGATGCAGTAGGTATGGTTAACTTGAGCTAGCTATAACTCGTTGAACAAATTAACTTATTGCAGTTTGTCGAATTAATAACTGGTCGTGTACTTTGAAGGGAATCGTTAATGTTATACACAGTTGGTTATTAGGTTGTGATGAGATTTGTGGCCTAACCATCCAGATGAACAGTTGGCTTTTTCTAAAGTAATGTTAGCCTAGTCGAGCTTAGCTGAGATATGTCTTGTCTTAAGCATGGTCAAGCACAATTATGTTCACTTTCGTTCCACAAATAAATAAAGCTAGAGAGAGCGACTTTTTTTTCCTTGTACAACGTCTTCTCATAATACCGATTCAACTTATAAATACCAGTTTAATATCTATATTTCGCACTATACCGGAGCCTAAACTGCATTTTCTTGCACATTCCCGCACTGGCGCACCGGTATTGATGTAATTTAGGTGAACCAGCACTGCTTACTGTTTGCTAGACCTAAAGAAGGGAGCAGCCGAAGAGAAGACGGCGGCTGCAATAGTTTCGCAAAGCACTGAAGCAGCGTGATGGAGAAAATTGTTGTTGCATCATTATAATTTTGCTTTTAATGATATGTCTCTGCAGCACTGGAGGCTGTACTTTCAGTACCGCAATTTTAGGGCCGCAATTCTAGGGCCCTGCTTGACAAGACAGCGCCGCCTACCGTAATGGATGATCGCTAAAGTACGCGACTTAGGGTTTTAAAGGCTGATCCTACCCAAAAGACTACTTATAATTTTAAAGATTGTTCACGGAGTTTTCTTCACAGAGTATTACCTAATGTCTGTGTCTAAGAACAAGTGATTGCCTTGATATGTGGACTAAAACAAGAGTCAGTGCATTAGCCTGACAGTGAGCCAGGAAGCACAAAGGTAGGGGCTCTCCTGTTTGGAATGCTGCCATAAATAATACACCACTGCTTTCCCTACTGTAACAAGTAAAAATCTGTTATTAAGACTATTTAAACTTAATCAAAATGGTTAAACAATGAGTATTAAACAATTATGCACACTCATGATTATTGCTGGTTCAACCCAGTTGACAGAAACTAATTATTTTTGATGTGCTTGTATTGGCTTCTAAAGTTTATTTAATGTGCTGGCTTTAACTATTTATAAATAACACAGCTGGGCTCGCCAACATCCCACAATGGTTCCAATAAACAAACAAGCTAGGAGTTTGTTTCACAGCAAACTATCATTACATAAAACGTGATGGTTTGCAGTGACTAATGGCTAGTTGACACGTAGTTTGTTTCTAACACTTTGGCAGGTTAATGATAACTGTGCTGTACAACAGAAAACATCAGAACTATTTTTCACCATAAGCAAATAAAACGTGATTCACATTCATGCTGTCATCCATCTTGACCAGAAATGAGGTCTTAGCAACTCCCTTAGTCATCAAATTCAATAGATGGTGGAAACACCACTGCTCCAAACCAGTGCAATCCTAACATTGCGGGCCTGGAAATGCAACCTTGGGTGCTGCAGAAACATCCTACTCTGTGTTATAGGGAATAAACCCTCTGGCTTGTTTGCATTTCTTTACACTGATCAAAATTATCTTAGACAGCTCTTGGCACAAGATCAAGCCTGTGATGATGAAAATATGAGTGTGGTCTGAAATAAATTTCGTGTATCTTTCTCCTCTGTTTCACTTATGTATGTTTTATTGTTTTCAAAATTCCACACTTACTAAGGGGAACCACAGCAACAACTGGCAACCTACCATGCTGAAAATTTGGCGTTTGGAAAAGTTTTGCAGAGGATGTGGATTGTACAGTAAGATAGTTGCTAGTTTTTCAGATTCAGATTCAGATTTGTTCTATTGTCATTGCAACGAGTACAAGTAAGTAAGGTGCAGGCCTTTCAGTGCAAAAACAAAAATATAAAAACTTTGTAAAACAACTATATATATATATATATATATATTTAACAACTCTATATCAAAAGATGAAATTAAATAAAGGAACAGTGTATATTGCACAGAGTGGATATTGGACAGAGGTAGTGGCAGTTGTATATTTACAATATATTGCACTTATTGTAACAAGAAGGCAAATTAGCCATTTTAATGACTGTGTTTGCCTCCCTGCATGCAAATATTCCACTAAAACAATTGTACCTGTCACAATTTTGATTGGACTCACTGCTGTATTTTTGACTTAGCTTGGCCCAACATTATTGTGATTGGTTTAAAGCAGGGATCTCCAACTCCGGTCCTCATGAGCTACTGTCCAGCAGGTTTTAGACGTTTCCGTACTGCAACACACCTGACCCAAATTAATGGATCAGTAACAGACTTGTGTGGAACTTGACAACAAGCTGTTGGAGATCCATTAATTTGAGTTAGGTGTGTTGCAGTACGGAAACGTCTAAAACCAGCAGGACAGTAGCTCACGAGGACTGGAGTTGGAGATCACTGGTTTAAAGAAATATAGCAAGCCACAGTGTTTTTCCAACTATAGTGGAATAATGATCACGTACAACCAGATGATTAGAGTACTAAAGTAGAATTTATTTCACTGCCATACACCAAAACTGACAAACGAAGACAAAACTGATTCTTTTGAATTTTTAACTAGAACTATAAGAAATGAGAAAACTGACTTTTCTCTTTTTTTCCACAGAACAGTTGTGAAGTAAAAGCCACAGATCAATGGGGAGAATGAATCAGAAGTAATGGTAAACTGTCAAACTAAAAGTGACATGAGGACATTGCTGTCAGCAGAATATGCCACTTTGTAAGTCAATCTGTTGTTTGAAGCTTCAGACGAAGCTAAACTTAGCTTGTTAGTGTTATATATATTGATGATGTTTTAGTCAAAGGGCATCAATACATTTTGTGAAAACTGTTAGATCTGTTCCATGTTAGCTGTCCACATAAAGCAGAAGATAGGATGTCAACATCTCTCTAATCCACTGCTGCTATGTTTTACATATGAGGCAGTCGATATGCCAGCTGAGCTGCATTGTTTAGACTGGGCCTAAGCACTGCTGTGAAACAACTTATGGCATTAGATAGAATTTTATTGATCCCTTTGGTAGGGTAACTCAGGGAAATTGCTGAAATTATGTCATAATGCATAAGGACAAAAATCTGCAAAATAATGATACAGTAGTAACTACTTCACCTACCACTGACTATGAATTTAAGCAGAAAAAAAGCCCCAAAACATTGGGAACAAAGTATTTTTGACTTTGGTAAATAAATCAGACTTTTACTAGCAGTGCAATGTAGATGCTGTAATGGAGCTTGGGAGTCAACCCAAGGTTGGCTGTTATGTCAGAAATGAGTCAAATGTAAAACTGTGATTCTGTGTGAAAGCTCATTTGACTGAGGAAAATTTTCTCCTACGATATGCTGGTGCCCATCTGACATTTTGTGCCCTGTTGGCAACCACTTATGGCGCCTACGCCCATACCTCTGCTTTTTGGAGTTGCCAGAGAAGGCAACAGCTAAGAACCTGGACTGCCTGACTCTGGATGGTAAAACTGGCATCCTATTAGTTTTAGATCCCCGGCAGAGCTTTCAAGTCCAATCAAACCAATGCAGTTCTGCTGGCATGTCTAGCCTCATGAGTAAAATAAGTAAAATAGAGCAGTTATGGATGAGAGGAATGTTGATGTTCTATATTGTGTTCAAGGTGGACAGGGAATGTGGAATACATCTAACAGTTTCCAAAATTACAACTAAAAGAGTACTATTACATATCACACTAACAGGCTAACTTTAGCTCAATTGGAAGTTGCAGATAACTGAATCATTAACAAGCAGCTTGTTGTCCTGACAGTAAAGTTCTGATAGATGACCCTTTTATTTTGATGGCTTAAATTACTTTTGGTTCTCTCCCATTTCCCTTTCCCTTTTCATTCAAGTAAAATTTCCTGGTTGTGGGTCACTGTCATCTAAGTTCTCATAATATATTCCATTGACTCATATTTCCTCTTTTCATTTTGATTCTTTTTTTTTTAAATGGTAGCAGCCTACCCTTCATAGAATAACTACTTCCAGCAGTTTAATGTGTCTTGTCACCATGGTTCTACCAATGTAAAAGGGAGTTCATCTCATGCCAGTGGCTTCCAGAATTAGCAGGACTCAAACCATTAAGAATATGTACTCCCTATTGCATCTCAAGACTAGAAACCATTGTTGGACAGTAGTCTTATGTAAGAGTGATTTTTTTTCTTCTCTTTTTCATTTTGATCAGAACAAAACGAGGGAAAGCATGAGAGCTCACCATCCCCTGGGATGACCGACCAAGAGAAAGAAATTGCAGCCAGTGCATATGAGGCATTTTCGGTAAGATCTTGACTTAGAGGTTCCATGTGGTGAGAATTAATTTTTATTGTGTTTTGTGTAGTTTTCTTTTGCCATTCCTCAAGTCCTTCTACAGCTAGTTAGTCTCCCAGGTTTACAAGCAAATAAGGTCCAGGTGCTACCTCACATCGAACTAACCAGTTGTTCCAACACTGCCCACTGCTTCCATGATGAGACATTCAGAATGAGCAGCTGACTGGCAGTCCACCAGGTTTGTTTACTTTCCGTAGCTGCTTCAGCTAACCCAAAAATGTCTCAGTCAGGAGCAAAGCACACCAAATGTTCTGCTGTTGGCTGCAAGAGTGAGCACAAGCATCTGTTGAACTAGAGATTGTCACCACAGCAATTGGACAATCCTTAGTGTTAATGCATTGTGACTAATGTCGATAATGTGACCATTAGCTTTGATTGTATGACCACAGGTAGGAGCTATGTGGAGTAAAGCTGAGGGACATTCAGGGTTGGTAGAAACTTTAAGACTGATTTGAAACCAAATTAACAAATGCCATATGAGTTACGTGTTTTCTTGTTGGTTGTTGTGCTTCAGGGCAACCTAAGCTTAGCCGGCGTTTACCTCTGCAGTGTACTATACTGTACTGTATTGTGTGGTGGTGAGTAAACCTTATTTTTGGCTTAACAGGACAGACCTGATACACAAAATATATTCAAGAGACCAGGGGCCTCATTTATCATCCGTGCATAAAAAAGGTTCTAAATTCTGTCTTACGAATCAAATTTAGAATGTGCATAAGTACAAAAAAATCTGTATTTATCAAACGTATACGTGGGTCATACGCACATCAGTAAATCATCATTGTTGTTAAATCCCACTTGTTCTTAACCACCATGCTCATGCACTTTTGGGCTCATTTGCCTTCAGAAATGCCTACAATTAACCATATACGGCAACAATACACCTCTATAAAAATAAGTTATTATTTTCTTCCCCCTCACCTTTCATCACCACAGTAAAGAGGGCGACAAGGAGGAACTTTTTAGAAACCGAAATTGAGGTACTTGTCAGCGAGGTTGAAGCTAACCAGAAGCTACTGTTTGGTGCATTAAATGTTGGGATAACCAACAAAAGAAAAAATGCTGCATGGGACCAGATACCCACCGCATTTATTTTTGTTGAGTCAGTGGAGAGATTGCTATTAGAAATATAGTTTTTAAAAAATGGTTTGACATTAAACTCAGTGCCAAGAAAACACATCACAGCACATAAAAGAGAAATGACTATAACTAGAGGACAAATTCATACCCAATTTTCACCCAGTGGATAACCCTGATCATCTACAGATGAGATGTTTTAATAACCATACTAAGTCCAGCAAAACATTTCCACACTTTGTAACACTCACCAATAAGCCAGCCATCTTCAACAGCTCCTGCTTGGAGCCGCTGCATCTTAAACATTCTATGATTAGGGTGAAACTCCTGAAAAGGTACTTGCATGTGGAATCAAATAGCTGCAGACTGAAAGGTCGATCACCTCACTGCAAAATTACCAAGCTGAGACTATATAGACCAAATTAAAATTAAAGCCGCAAGCGGCGATGGACGGGTCCTCGCACCTACGCTTGTCGGCCTTCG
>NW_007579771.1:35285-38874 GCF_000690725.1 Stegastes partitus
TTAGGCCAAAATATCTCCAGTGCCCAAGCATGCTTCAAAAAGCTGAGCATACCGTCTAAAAGGTGGGACGTCATACTAACATTATCTGCAAAAAAATCTTTGGGCACTCACTAAATTATTATACAGGAGGACTGCAAACTTGTCTCCCACCGCAGGTTACCCGCTTCAGTTTTTTTTTAATTATAACGCGTTGATTCTGTAATCATGGCACAGCAACAGACAGAAAATGCCACAAAATGGTTACACACCATAATCTTTAATGAAATACAACCATTTTGAAAGCTTTTGTTTTACCTTAGCCATAAAAACAAGAATCGGCAGCTTAAAAATGACCTCTATTATTGTATAAGTGAACTATGTGATGGGACTCACTCTTCGCTAAGTCAAACCAGGAGTCATAGAACACTATCAAAATGCTTACTTTGTCTGTATTTGAATGTGAGAATGATTTTATAATAAAAAAAAATGGCCTTTGTTTGTCTAATAATGGAATAATACATTTGCTTGAAACTTGCACGCCTGACATCACATCTTGATACAGACAAAGACTTTGTTCTACTGAAAATAAATTGATTTGCTTACGACTCAATTCTGGTTGCTTAATATGCCTACAAAGGAGAAAAGTGTTTGTCTGTAGAATAATCCATTTTCAGTTCTGATAAACCAGAGGAGTTACAGCCTGATTCAAGCTGCGCTGCGTCGAGCGTAGAGGATTGGAAGTCACACGTTCTCTGTTCAGTTCACCAGGACGAGGCCAAGAGTAAAATTATTGATAACCTGAAACCATTGCAAATGCTGCTCATAGTGGACTGGGCGATGAAGTTCATTCCAACCAGTTTTTGGGAAACGCAGCACGACTGGCTTGGAAAGAAGGGGAAGTCCTGGCATCTATCGGTGGCCATCACTCAAGCAGGAGATGGAACGATTGAGGTAGGAATCATGTGCCTTCTCTTCTGTCTTTATCGCTCGCTGCCCACTGTAAACTAGTTTCTCCTGAGCCCGCTCTTTGTTGCGCTAGCCGATTACACATTTGGATAACTGATAAGAAAGCCAAGAAAGATGTGAAAGCCTATATTCTTCAGAGTGGTAGTTTCAAAATTTCATTGATTTTCACTTATAATAATTGTCCTTAGCCATGAAAGTAAGAGTCGGCGGCTTAATGATGGCCTTTGAAAAAACTATCAAGGAGCAAGTCATAGTAAATATGATCAAACACTCTGATTGAAAGTAAAGTCAAAGTTCTATCTCCCTTCTGATTTGAAGCCATGTTCTAATGATGGGCGCTTCAGCCACGTATGAGTCTTCCTCCTCATCTTCGCATTTTCATCCCTACCGGTTCTGTTGGTGCTGGCTTCGCCTCTTCTCTTCTATGAAAAACCCCACTCCTGTTTATTGTGGCCAATCTACTGAAATATCTGAAAATCTGGGTAGATGTCAGCCACTCGTCTTTGGTGAACACCTTCATTCCCTCAGCGGTTTGCATGGACCTCGTTTGTGGTGCTACACCCCCAGCCACTGCTTTATTCCCAATGTCCTCTCCTTGAAGGAAGACTACACAAAAACTGCCGCACTTTGGTGGTGAAATGAACAGACCTCTCTGTATTTTTAGTGCCCAGCCCATGTCAGCTGTTGGGAACGCGTCTTCCAACTGCCTATGGAAAACAAAACCGGATGCAGACGTGGACGGCTGAGCTGCTTCCATGTAGCTACCAGAAACTGACTTGCACGTCTCTGCTCACTTTTTCTTCCATGTCGTACGTGGAGTCTCTCTCTAGCGCCATAAGGTGTTTCCCGGCAGGTGTTGATGAAGGCTGCTGTGACTTTGATAAACCTTTATACAACCCTACTCTGGGCAGCAAAGACCACACTCTCTTCTTCGAGCTGAATCTCTTCTATGGCTATAGGCTCCATAGGATGTGCTGCAGGCTGCTGTTCTAGCATGCTGGAAGGGGCACGGAAGACACCAGTCAGCATGTCAGGACTATTGAATGTCTGGAGAACCTGTAATTTCGTCAGGCCTTGAGGGGTACGGAGATGTGCCAGCGATGCCATGGAAAAAAGGCCCACCAAGCGATGATCTTTCCGCTTTCAATGAACACAAAGTTGTTCAAAGACTACATGCCACTCAGCGAGTGCTTGGTCATGTTTTGGGAATTGTCGTCAACCTTGCACACCACTGAGGAGCAGCCTTTGATGCCTCCATGTGAGTCAAAAGCAGCTTTCATGTCTCTGGCCATCTTGACGCCATTGCCCTCATTAATGTAGCACCTAATGTAACTTTTCAGGGCGGTGGCTCGGCNCAATAGGGTCCTTGCACTGGTGTGCTCGGACCCTAATAATCACAACGATTACAATAGGGTCCTTGCACTGGTGTGCTCGGACCCTAATAATAGGGAAAGGTCAAAACAGCTTTATTTGTGTCAGACAGGGCTTCCAAAATGTCAGAAGACTTTTGAATGTTCTTCACAACCAAAAGGAGGCGCCAGATACTGCCCTGTCACTATACGTCAAAAAGGCCTTTGACTGAGTAGAATGGCTTTGGCCATGGAGACAGTTTCTGTAAATGGATAAGCCTGCTCTACACAGAACCATACAACCAAGTACAAAAAATGGAACTATTTGATCCGGTCTGTAAGATGTTAAGATGTTAATGTCTTTTGTAGAAATAACCAATAAATGCAACGTACCTTGTAATCACTTCTTCAAATATTTACCATAAAGAAGCCTCATTAGAGAACAACAAAATCAGCCACTATTTACTCCCCTTTGTCAACAATAGAAAGAGTAATGGTGATGGATCGTATGGGGAGGGGCATAATATCCAAGATATATAACTGTCCTGTTGATGAATCCTTGAAGTCATCTGTAAAGAGGTTAGAGGCTTGGAAACGGGACCTGCACGAAGCATCGAGGATTGGAAAAAGACATGCACCAAAGCACAATCACTAACACACATCTTAAATTACTGCAGCATAATTGGCTGATGCAAACATACATAACCCCAGAAAAGCTTAATAAATACAAAAGAGCTATGCTTAATATGTGTTTTAAACATGGGTTGGAAAAAGGCACTCTTTACCACTGCTTATGGTATTGTACTGAAATAAAACAGTTCTGGACAGCTGTGACAGCTGTGTTCAGGACATTCTGTCTATACAAATACCACTACACCCAAAGCTCTTCTTACTGGGAGTGTACCCAGCCAACTTTAACATTGAAAAAAGACAATTTTTTCTGGAGAAGAACTAAAATTGGCTAAAGGGGTGATAGCTCCATCACGGAAAACAGTATAGGCCAAGTTTAAGTAAATGGATTTCAGAGTTAAGTATGATTTTACAATTAGAAACAAAACCCCAAAAACCTAATTTACATTCTTATTTTATTTTACGTCAAAACTTTAGTTCTTTTTTTTTTCCCTTTTGTTGTTGTTGTTGTTGTTGTTGTTGTTGTTGTTGTTGTTTTAAATTGTATATTATTTAATATTTGGGGGTGGGGGTGGACTGATTAGACTTAGGTTTTAAGAGTGCATCCACGATAGGACCAGGCGGGGGTGGCACAAGCCATCTCACCGATTTCAATGAAACTTTGC
>NW_007579771.1:44885-68862 GCF_000690725.1 Stegastes partitus
GCAAAGTTTCATTGAAATCGGTGAGATGGCTTGTGCCACCCCCACCTGGTCCTATCGTGGAAGCACTCTTAAGTAAACTGTAATTCTAAATGTTTGTGTCTGGATGTACACATGTACAAATGTTTATTTGTTCTTGTTAAAATGAATTGACTTGGTAATTGCAAGACTTCACAAAGATTAAAAGGGATGCAAGTAGACTGATGACCAGCTAAAAATCTGTGGAAACGCAGTTACAGTGATATTCACAGGTATACAATGATTACCACTTGTACCACTACTCAGAGGTGCAGTGGCAACTTTTCTAAAGTGGAGGCACAGTCAGTGTTCTTCTTGTACAAACTAGCTCTCATAAACAGAGTAGCAGGTACTTCAAACTTGGCACAGGGGTTATCAATGGAAATGTGAGTTTCTGAGACAGCTCAGACAGTTGAAGAATATTCCATAATATTAACCACTGCAGATGGTGTCCAAAAAAAAAAGGCCTTGCTTGCTCTTTGGCAGAAAACTTAAAGATGAACATGAAAACAAGCCAGGTGAATATTAGGAGGAGGGATGCACAATTAATCGAATTTTAATCACGATCACGATATTGGTCTCCTGCGATCAAATTTGCGTGATTGAGCGATATTTAAAATGTGTACTGCTGTGTTCATACCAGACTCGAGTAAAATCATTCGCGCTAATAATTTACATGTAAAGTCAATGTGAAGACGCGATTAGACGCGAGTAGACGTCCCGCGGCGCGACTCGCGCGATTACAGTGGCTCGAATTGAGCGAGTTATTCGCGCGTATGACGCGATTCTAGACGCGCGTTTGAAGAGCAAGTTGAAAAACCTGAACTTTTGCGATCTGACACACCGCGATGGTCAGTCAGCGTTGAAATTCTCTGGTGACATCAACAACATGATTCGTTCAGTTTTTTACAACTACACCATGATTACTGATTGATTTCCTCACCCCAGGAGATAAGTAGCCACATTACTGGCCAAGGCAGATCTCAGTGCTCAGCAGACTGGCTGTCCCTCTCCTCCAGTTCACACACAAGAATGCTACTCTTCAACTTAGCAAGCTAGCGAGCTGAGTTGTTAGCTATCGCAATGCTAGCAAGATAAACCTCCGCTGGCTCCTCGTCGCTGTGGTCAGCTTACTCCTGCTGGCGGTCGCTCGTCCGTGTTGTTGTATGTGGCATGGAAAAACATCGCTCTATCTCAGCAAGCGTCTGTAGTTAGTATCCTGGAGGGATATCCTGGTACTGATCCTCTCCAGCAGGTAGTCAAACTGGGTCCGGATCAGCCGAAAACAGCGCTGGAAGCCGCCGTCATCCAGGTGCAGCTCCTGGAGGAGGTGGAGGAATTCCCTGAGCTGTGCGCGTCACTGGGTGATCCCATGGATCTGGTGTCTGGATCGCGTCATTCTCGCGAATGACTTGAATTCAGACACAAATTTTGACGCACGAATGACGCAACTTATATGCACGAATGAAGCGAGTAAACTCAGTGCACACACGCGTCCAAATACACGCATAACGCGCGCTTGAAGAGCAAGTTGAAAAATCTGAACTTTTGCGATCGGACGTGCCGCGATTAGCATTAGGATTCTCTGGTGACATCAACATGGTTCATTCAGTTTTTTACAACTACACCGTGATTACTGATTGATTTACTTTGGAGTTTTATTCACATCCAGTTTATAGTTTAGTTCAGAAAATGTATTTATAGAATGAAAATGGAAACTAGTGCCCTGTTTTGTTGCCTTTTCATTATTCTTTTATTTATCTTTATTTATTTTTTAAGGAGTTGCACTGAATTTGGGAGAAAAAGAGGACCTATTTTATTTTTAAGCACATATTTGCACATTGCAGGAATGTAGCACAATATATGGATGTGAAAACAGTTATAATAAGTCTGTAAAACAATAAAAACGTGTTTTGGTTAAAATTAACAAATGATCGTGATAATTGTGATTTCAATATTCATCAAAATATTTGTGATTATCATTTTGGCCATAATTGTGCAGCCCTAATTAGGAGCATATTCTTTGGTCTGATGAGACTGATAGTTTTTTTTCCAGCTCAAATGGGGTCCAGCATGTTTGGCTTGAACCTGGCCAGAACTACCATAGTTGATACATTGACTTGATAGTGAACCACAGAGATAGGAGTGTGATGATATGCTTGTCAATACTAGCGGTGTAAAAACAAAAAAATACATTGATCTGATCTTCAGTAATGAGCGATACAATGGTATTGATTGAAAATCCCAAGATCACTCCAATTCTTGCTTTGCCATTATAGGTTTTGAAGTTACCATGTTATGTCCATGGCACTTCCGCTTTACAATTCTCATGATTTTGCCGACCGCTCATCCGTGCAGTGGTAATCTTTGCTTTTTTCCTGAATTGTCACATTTTGATGTGGATTCGAAAAGCATGTGGGTCCGTACCTTTCTTCTCCTTTAGGTGCACAGCCAGAGAGAGATACATAGCTTGAGTATAATTTGGAGGACTGTACTGCATTTGTGCTTTCAAGTTGCTACATGCTTAGATTATTCAAAAATCTTGCTTTATAGTATCCTTTGCCCTATAGCTTTTATGGGAAGTTATTTATTTATTTATTTTTTTAGTTTTGTTTTGTTTCATTATGAAAAGCTGTTAAAGAGAAGCTCATAATGGGTATATATCGTCCCATATCAATTGCAGGTCCCTGAATAGAATCAAATCAAAATTGTATTATTACAGACTTGGTGATATCGGCAAATATCAGAACACTGTTTTTTTATTTTTTTAATCTAAATAACATCATATTGTGATTAAATCTGCTACTCACACATCTAGTTACACTCAAATACTGGCTGGCAAGATGACTGACTCCCAGTCTGTAGAGACTTAGTAAAAGAGGAATATCCTAGCATGATAACCATCAAAAGCATGCTGCCAAATTACAGAAGAGTTTCTAAAGAAAGAGAATGTAAACACTGTGACCTGAATTCAATAGGCCATCTTTGAGGTATTTCAAAGATAAAGGTAGAGCGACACAACTCCTTCATTAAAGAGAAACAGAAAAACATTGTCTCACATATTTTAAGAAATTTGTGCAACACTGGTATCTACTGAATTTCTGGTATCTGCCAAAAAGGATTAAGATGGTGTTCTGGCTTTTGTTACTTTGAGTTCCTCCTGTGGGGCCCTGTATACAATAAAATAAATCTAAACAAATAAGCACACCCTCCACTGTTTAACTTGAAAAAAATCAAATTACTCTAAAGTGATACAAATTAGATCCATTTGACATTCATATGATATTTTACAGAGGTTTAGTTACTTGTGTTGTGTGCTTAACATATTTCATTAATATTGCATGTATTATTCTTGCTATGTAAGTAGATTAGTGTCTGACGGACACCCATTGTTAAGGCGCTTGACCAAAAATAAGGGCCACCATTCCTAATCAAGAGTACATATGTGATTTGTGCTTTTTGTACTTGTGGCTGCTTCTATAACATATTAGTTAACAGGAATGCTGTAACTACAATCTTTCCTGGTCTATGTAGTTTTATATTGTGATGTGAATATAAATAGTGATGTCACTTAAATGAAAAACCAGTTCAAAAGCATTTCATGGATTAAATAACCAGGAGTACTTGTTCTTGTTAGGTGTCTATTAAGTGAATATACTTGAAAAGTTCTGCTTATCAGAAAAGTAAAATATATAGTAATGTAATATATGATAAAAAGCAAGGATGATGTTGGGCAGACGCAGAGTTCTTTAAACTCTAAACACATTATCCTTGGCAGTAATTACAATATCTCCATAAACAAGTCACAGATACATCTCAGCGCTGTATTTATTGAAGCCTCGGTCACAACTGGACGCACGACTTTTGGGATCGTACGTCCTGTAAATTGTGGATGCTGTGGAGATGGTAGAGGTAGAGGAAAGGTTGCAAGGACTCTGTCAGAAAGGGGCAAGTCTGCCTTGCGAGTCACAGGGGTGACGTGAGATGTCCATTCAATCAAGGAATGGACGCTAATTGCAAGTCACGTTTGCCTCACAAGCTCTATGACGTACTGACGGCATACATCAGTTTGGCGTGATTTTCAAAAAAAGACAAAACACTTCGGCGATCAGGTGATATGCTGTCTTG
This sequence comes from Stegastes partitus, assembly GCF_000690725.1. NCBI lineage: Eukaryota > Metazoa > Chordata > Actinopteri > Pomacentridae > Stegastes > Stegastes partitus. The sequence goes on from NW_007579771.1 coordinate 49,029, forward strand.
TGAATTCTGTGAACACACTGACAGGGTTTGAGCTTAAGGACGTCCCGTCATCCCGGGGTGATAAAAAAAAAAATAAAACATAGATCCGGAACGATACACATTGATTTCAGGACAAAAGTTAAAACCTTATAACAAATGGTGATGAAAATAAATAGGATTTCATGTTTTGTCGTAGCACACACACAGATCCTGACAGCTTAGCGGTGACAGCCCGCCAGCAGTGTCACTAGCAGCCCCAGTACTGACTTCCAGCATAATACCGGCCAGCAGCATCTCCAGTGAGCTGACCCACTCCTCCAACGGTGACACGTACTAACTGTAACACATATTTTCATTTATATATATATATATATATATAGGGCATCAGGGTGGTGCAGTTGGTTAGCACTGTTGCCTCGCAGCAAGAAGGTTGTTGGTTCACGTCCCGGTGGGGGCACCGGAATCTTTCTGCGTGGAGTTTGCATGTTCTCCCCGTGCAGCTTGGGTTCTCTCCGGGTTCTCCGGCTGCCTTCGCCCTAAGTCGGCTGGGATAAGCTCCAGCCCCCCCGCGACCCTAGTGAGGATTAAGCGGTGTATAGATAATGGATGGATGGATATATACATATATATAATTTTTTTTTTTTTTTTTGAAGCACATATCCGTTAATAATTACCTCATAAGAAAATTAACATTATGTCCCAATATAATGTGAGATCTGCGCTTCAGCGATAAAGCCAACAGTCTTGTGTGCGTGCGTGTCTCCAGCTACCGTCAGTCTGCTTAGCTTGTCTCTGTGTATCATAGACAGTAACTTAATAACTCTTAAGTGATAACAAGAGGACAGAAACCATGAAGTCAAAGCAAAAGTGACTCGAGTCTCTAATCTTTTCACATGGATTTGTTGAAAATCATGCCGCTGCTTCAGACATTAAAATGAACTCTTGTTTGCAAAGGTAGATTTACTTAAAGGAATGCAAAGCTGATTATAATATGGTATATTCATTATTTGTTGAAAGCAATAATGCAATCAATGATCACTGGCGAAAAGCGAGGCTGTGCTGTGAGCATGCCTTTTATACTCCTGGCGTGGGGTGATGCATTCCTGCCATGTGTTCGATTTTGTTCATAAGTTGTGAGTGCGCCATACTGAACACACAAAGTGCACTTGCTCCCTCATTGCATGCAATGTGCGTCTTAGACCACGGATTTTCCTTCCACTGTACCTTAAAAATTGCATGTCTCACTTGCAAACTCCTTGCTTGGGGAGCAAGTTACACTTGCGGCATCACGGTTCGCAATGAATTTGTAGAATTTTTTTGACATCAAAAGTCTTCCTTACATGTTTACGGGCTGTCTGCGACCTCGATATTTCGCAAGATGGACTTGCATGGCACGTGCCTTTCTGCATGTAATTTGGAAGCAGACAGGCTGCAGGAGCCCGTACGGCCGGTTGTGACCGAGGCTTAACCTGGAGCCTATTTCATAAAAGCCTTTTTTTAAGCAGAGCAGTGTAGATAGCAGGTTGAGACAGCATATTTATTTATTTATTTTTTACCAATGATTTCCTGAATAACTTGTTTAGAAATATTAGAGTATTGTAGAGATTTTTTTTTTATTAGTTAAACACCTCAATTAATGCAAGAGGAAATTGTAATGTTGCAATTCACAGATTTTACATTGCAAGTCTTGGTAAATGGGCCTGTGTGATTTTCACAGAATGGACAGTACGATGAGTCTCTCAAACACCTTGACGCCCTGCAAGAGGTCAACAAAGAGGACTACAAGATCGCCATGAATAGGGCTGTTGTTGAATTTTACAAAAGTGATCAGACTACCACAGGGATGCTGAAGCAGACCCTGATGGCAATGAAGAATCAGGTAATTGCTGACATGTAGATCAAATATTTCCCATGCTTACATTTTATGCTGAATTTGTTTTTATTAAAAGTTTTTGTCTTTATTAGTTAGTTAATTAGTTTTCTGTTTTTATTTTTAGGTTCACACATCAGCAGAGGATGTTGATGGGTTGGATGATGTTGAAAATAGTTTGCTGTACTATAATCAAGCCATCATCCACTATCATCTGCGGCAGTACTCTGAGGCCATTTCAATAGGAGAGAAGCTCTACCAGTTTCTGGAACCATTTGGTATGTTGTGCAACTTTGCATACATGGACTACTGTCTATTGTTGACATGATTTATGAGGTCCTTATTTTGAAAATGCTTAATATTTAATGATCACAAACTCCTGTAAGAATTTGCTGCCTGAAAAAAAAAAATCTTGTCTTTTTGAGCACCTTTGAGATTCTAGGGGTGCATTTTGATTTCATGACTTTGGGGCCTCCTGGGTTCGAATCTCAGCCTGGGATCTGTGTGAAGTTTGCATGATCTTCCTGTACCTGCATGTGGTGTGCATGTGAGTGTGTTTGGTTGTCTCCTCTCTATGTGGCCCTGTGATAGACTGGCGATCTATCCAGGGTTTACCCTGCCTTCGCCCTAAGTCAGCTGGGATAGACTCCAGCCCCCCCAGAGGATAAGCGGTGTATAGATGATGGATGGATGAATGGATGGATGGATGAACTTTAGTGCCTGATTACATGGGACAGTTGTTTGGTATTACTTTTGACGTCTCATAAATGATTAATAGCAGAAAAATGTATCTTGATAAAATGTTGAATTTCAGTTGATGTCAATAGCTACCGATCATTTTTAATTACGCATTTTTAATGAAGACCAACAGAAAAAAAGATTTAATTTGAATTTAATTGCTTTAGCCTATTAATCAAAGTACATGTATAGTAACTTTGATGTTAACACAACAATAAAAAGCACATACGAAGTGTTTAAGTGAAGGTAGTAGAGGACACAGGGTCGTGGTTGTTTTTAGATCAGTCAGTTTCACAGGAACTGACAGAACAATGACTTTTCCGACTGACTGCAGCCTCCATGAGGCGAAGTCTGTGTGTATGGATGGTGGTGACAAGGCCCAGGCGGCTGCGGGCTGGTACACTTGAGAGACCTGCACAGAGGTCTTAGGGTTTTTTTCATGCAACCAAACTTTGCGTTTTTGTTATCTGCTTTCACGTTTGTGTGGATGTGATGTATTTACACTGAACAGAAATATAAACGCCCCATGTCAAATATTGTTGCCATGTGGAGTTAACAACTGTAAATGAGCATATGCTGACATTTTATTGTACAAAAGTAATATTTCTCTTGATTTGTGTATAATTTTTAATCCGACGTGCTGTCATTACTCAGTGAGTTGTTTTTTTACTCAGTGCATGGATGGGGCATGTCCAGTGGGTGATCAGACAAAATGAGCAACAGCTGGACAATCCTTGGACTGGGGACAATAAAAGGCCACCCCAAAATGTCAAAATTTGTCACAAATCATAATGCTTCATGTCGGAAGTTATGCAGGAGCGTGCCATTGTCATGTTGGATGCAGGGATGTCCACCAGAGCAGTAGCTGCACGGCTTAATGTCCATTATCGGACCATAGGCCGTTTAAGAGTTCGTTTCCAACAGACTGGCACTACTGCAAATCGACCTCATCCTCGTCGGCCACGTGTGACCACTCCAGCACAAGATCGCCACATCCGGCTCGTCCATCTGCGGGATTGGCTAAGACCAGCAACACACACAGCTGATGAGACTATTGGTCTGTACAACAGACGCATCACACCTCAGACTGTCCGTAACCGCCTACGAGAAGCCAACTTGCATGCTCGGCGCCCTCACCGCGGTCTGGATCTCACTGCTGTCCGTCGTAGGAACCGACTCGCATGGGCGAAAGCACATGTCCGATGGCCCTTGGCACGCTGGAGAAGAGTGATGTTCACAGATGAATCCAGGTTCCAGTTGTATTGGGCAGATGGAAGACAGCGTGTCTGGCGACGCGTGGGTGAACGGTTTGCAGATGCAAATGTTATGCCCAGGGTTGCCCATGGAGGTGGTGGCATTATGGTGTGGTCAGGCATCACATACAGGCATAGAACACCATTGCACTTCATTGAAGGGAACCTTAATGCACAAAGATATCGGGACGAGATTCTCACCCCAATTGTTGTGCCGTTTGTGCGCCAGCATGACATCACCTTTCAACATGACAATGCCCGACCTCATGTTGCCCACATCTGCATGGAATTCCTTCAGAGGACATTGAAGTTCTGGACTGGCCTGCATATTCGCCAGACATGTCCCCAATAGAGCATCTTTGGGATGTTCTGGATAGGTGTGTCCGGGACCGTGTTCCAGTTCCAGGCAATGTGGGTCAGCTCCGTGTGGCACTCGGCGGATGTTCTCCTGAGGGATCTCCTCCCAGACCTGGATTAAAGCATCAGTCTGTGACAGTCTGTGGTGCAACGTGGCACTGGTGGAAGGAACGAGACATGATGTCCCAGATGTGCTCAATTAGATTCAGGTCTGGGGAACTGGCAGGCCAGTCCATAGCATCAATGCCTTTATCATGCAGGAACTGATGACATTCAGCCACATGAAACCTAGCATTGTCATGCATCAGAAGGAACCCAGGGCCCACTGCACCAGCATATCAAATCAAGTTTATTGTAATTTTGCTGTACATACACAGTAGTACAGGCAAGATGAGAGAGCGTTTCTTCAGGATCATTTAATTAGTAAGTTTTGTGGAATGCACGTCTGGGATAAGACACTAAACATTCACTCTTGCTGTATCCTGAAGGGGCCACTGTGTCCATGTGCGCCACCATCATGCTGAACATGGCAAACCTCTTCAGGTCCTGGTAGGTCTTCAGGAATACAAAGACACACACGATGCTGTGACAATGGTGAACCTGCAAATACTGCCCAAAGCTAGCTGCCTGTCTGTCCGCCCGGAATAATATTGTCCCCTCCAGCAGTAAAGCAAACACACAGCAGTCTTTCCACTTTTTGCAGGTTTCTCCCAGCAAACATAGCTCATCCAGCTCGTTGTCAAGGGAGCGGACATTGGAGAGTAGGAGCAACGGTACTGCTGGTCTGGAGGAGTTAGCCTTTAGCCAAGCATGGATCCCAGCTCTCTTCTCCCTCTTTTGTTCACATTTGCACTGTTTGCGCTTCCTTCTGTCTCGAGTAACTGCTGGCGTAGTCTCTGATAGGACTCCGCATTGGCGCAGCATGTCCAAATCACAACTGATTGCCGCAATTCCAGCGCCGTTCACTGTTCTGACGCCCAGCAAAGTCTCCCGGCCACAAGTTTTGCAGAATGAACATCTGTGATAGGCAAGACACTCAAAACGTCTACTTTCATTGTCTCCTTAAGAGGCCGCTGCTGCTATGTGTGCCGTCATCACCATGGCACATGTGATCTCACAGTGGGTCTGAGGATCTCATCCCGGTATCTAATGGCAGTCAGGGTACCTCTGGCTAGCCCATGGAGGGCTGTGCGGCCCACCAAAGAAATGCCTCCCTACACCATTACTGACCCACCGTCAAACCGGTCATACTGGAAGATGTTGCAGGCAGCAGAATGTTCTCCACAACGTCTCCAGACTCTGTCACCTATGTCACATGTGCTCAGTGTGAACCTGCTCTCATCCATGAAGAGCATTGGTGCCCTCTGCTCTTCATCCATGAAGAGCAGAGGGCACCAATGGCAAATCTGCCAATCTTGGTGTTCTCTGGCAAAATGCCAATCTCCCTGCACGGTGTTGGACAGCTTGAAACTTGCAAGCCTGACATCGCATCTTGATACAGAAAACTTTATATACTAAAAAAAGTAAATAAAAAAGAAAGACAACTTTATCACTAAGACTTCGCTCTACTGAAAATAATTCTTATTTAGTTGAGACATCACACGCACAAGTACAGAACACAGCAAAAGAGCAACTGCGACGTGTCTTTTAACGAGAGACCTTTTCACCTCTACATCATATGCCTCTCATGATCGGTGCAAGTGAGGAACACTTTGAATTTGTCATCCATGCACATGCATGCGTTTTCACAATCAACATTCTATTTATAGAAAGCCTATGAATCTCAACAACCTTTTGATGTATCTGGGCTATTAGGTCTATTACATATCCGAAGCCCCAATTCAACATTTAGTTTTAGGGTTAGGGTTACCCTAACCATACCCTAACCCAAACCTTCATACATGTACTCAGATTTTTTTGAAGAAAACAGAACAAGTCAATTCATTAGCATCAATTTGTATTTATATTAGGGCGAAAGTTTAAAATTATTATGAAAGATTGAATCAAGCTATCAAGTTACAAAGATGTATGCGTTTGTGCTTGCCAGAAAGTCATTTCCAGGAATTATTTTACAGCCTAATGTTTTCTCCTTTTTAGGCGTTTTAAGCAACCGACACTGAGTCACAAGCAAATCAATTTTGTTGACTTGTCCATGTGTAATGACAATAAAGTTGAATCTAATCTGTACATTTATTTTCAGTAGAGCGAAGCCTTTTTGATCAAGTTTTCTCTATCAAGATGCAATGTGAGGCATGCAATTTTCAAGCCAATCTATTATTCCTTTGTTAGACAAACAAAAGCAAACTTTATTATACAAACGTTCTAACATTCAAATACAGACAATGCAAGCATTTTTGACAGTGTTCTATGTGGCATATATTGGAACAACGCTTTGTAGTTCAGTTGCACTCGTTCCTTTAGGGGCACCACCTCAGTTTACTGAGGAATTATTTTAAATGAAATCTCAAAGAGACTTTAGTTGAATTACGTTGATCAGTCTGTTATCTGAAAGTTGTAAGTTCTGAATAAATTGACCTTAGTTCCCACACAACATTTCCAAAATTCCAACATTGGCACACAGGGATGGTTCTGTCGGTAGGCAGCTGGCGTCCTGGCCGTGTTCTACGTGCTCCTCAGGGTGGATGAAGTGGCTTTACTTTTAAAGGTGGCTCTCATTGTGTTTTTGGCCACATTTGGTATTAGCCAAAAACACCGAAAAAGTTTTGGAAACTGAGAGTGAAGGCACAGTGTAATTGATCTGTTACAAAATTCTAATCTCTACTGATTCTTGTCGGTTTGGTTTGATAGAATCAAGCATGCAAATTAGAAATATAAATAAAGGTGAGCACTGTCTTAACACAACGAAGTCAAGGACTAAAGCGAAGACCTGCAAAAATGAAGATATATAAAAAGAAACAAAAGATAAATGCGGACGAAGAAACTGACCTGAGAGAAGTTAAATGAGACCAAACAAGAAAAAAAACAGAACAAGAGAGCAAAAAACCAAAAAGGAAAAAACAAGGAAGAAGAGGAGAAAAGAGCCAACAAAAGCAGTTTCCTACTTTTATTCTCTTTTATTCTTCCATGGAAGGTGTGAAGGGGAGTTTGCTGTGACTTTTGGTAACTTAAGCCTCCTCTCTTTGTTATCAAGAGAAGAGAAGGCTGCATTTCTTTACTTAAACTAAAAAATGCACTATACATGCAAACGTGTTAAATCCGTCTCTCATCATCAAATCAAATCAAGTTTTTTGTCATTTTGCTCTACATACACAGTAGTACAGGCAAGATGAGAGAGCGTTTCTTCAGGATCTAATAACTTAGAGCAATTTAAATAAAGAAGTGTTTGCATATCTGGATCAGCAGTTCAGCATTCTGACAGCTTGTGGCATGAAGCACTTGATCATTTTGAAGGTTCTTCCTTTAATGCCTTATGGTAGCAGTTCAAACAGTTTATGGAGAAGGTGAGGAGTCCCTGACAATGTTTAGTGCCCTGCTCCTGCAGCAGCTCAGGAAATGTTCTTGGACAGAGGTGAGGGAAACTCTGATGACCTCTCAGCTCCTCTAACTATCCTCTGCTGGGCTTTTCTGTCTGACATACTGCAGCTGAAGTACCATGTTGAGATGCAGTATGTCAGAACGCTCTCCACCAAACCTCTGTATAAAGTCCTGAGGATGCTGGCAGGGACAGCGGCTTTTTTCAGCTTCCTCAGGAAATGCAGTCTCTGCTGGGACCGTTTGATGATCGCTGCAGTGTTCTTATTCCAGGTCAAGTTCTTGGAGATTTGCACTCTGAGGAACTTGATGTTCTCCACTCTCTCCACTGTGCGGCCGCTGATGCTGAGGGGAGCATCTCCTTCGTTTTGTTCATGTTAAGCAGCAGGGTGTTCTGACTGTGCAAGTCCTCTAGGTGTTTCACTTCATATCTATACATTGATTCTTTGTTCCCGCGAATAAGTCCCACTGCTGTGGTATCATCAGCAGACTTGATGATCTGGATCCCCTCATGTGGCTGCACAGTGTTAGCAGTGTAAACAACAGTGGACTAAGTACACAGCCTTGAGGAGATCCAGTGCACAGCGTGATAGAGTTGGGGTTGTTCCTTCCGACTTGGACAGACTGAGGTCCTTAGTAGGAGGAGTTTCTCTATTAGTCTCTAGGGGATGATGGTATTAAACGCTGAGCCGAAATCAATGTACAGTATTCTTGCTTAGGTGTCTTTATTTTCCGGGTGGGTGGTGACTGAGTGCAAGGTGGTGGATATTGCATCCTCTGTGGAGTGGTTGGGATGGTATGCAACTGAAGGGGTTCAAGCGATGCAGGAAGGCTAGCTGTGATGTGGCTGCGATATATTACAATCGGTGTCAGTACGATGGGGCGATAGTCATTCAGGCAGGCTACAACTGATCTCTTTGCCACTGGAACTATGGTGGATATTTTGAAGCATCTGGGCCTGACTGAGGAAAAGGTGAAAATGTCAGTACATTTGCCAGCTCGTCAGCGCAGACCCTGAGCACGCGTCCCGGGATGTTGTCCGGTCCTGTCGCTTTTCGTGGGTTGACCCTGGCTAGGGTCCTCCGTGTGTCTGCTGCGTTGATGGTGAAAGCTGGCCTGACAGATGAAGAAGCAGGACCAGCCCTCTCTCTGATTGTCGGGTTCAATGCTTCAAAGCGTGCAAAGAATTTGTTGAGCCTGTCTGGAAGAGAAGCATCATCGTCGTCGACCCCCTGCCTAGTCTTGTAGTCTGTCGGTGCCTGGACTCCCTGCCACATCCGTCTAGTGTTTCCTGTGTCACAGAGGTGTTTCTGGATTTTCTCTGCGTAGGTGCATTTCACAGGCTTGATCCCTTTTGAGAGCTCAGATCTGGCTGAGTGAAGAGCAGTCCCATCTCCCACCCTGAAGGCTGCATCACGGGCCATCAGCAGCGAGCGCACCTCTGCAGTCATCCAGGGTTTTTGGTTTCCACTAGGGATGGACCCGAATAGCCGACTATTCATCCGTTGTGCTGGAATCGGGATATAAAACTTGATCTCCAAATTTCCTTGCCGCCACGGAAACGGAGCCGTCACCGCTAAACCTAAACACAGAAACTGGTCTTTGTAGCCAAACGCGGCCTGTGCATCACACTCACTCCAGCTCATATCCCAGCTGACTTAGGGCAAAGGGGGACACCCTGGAAAGGTCGCCAGTCTAACGCAGGGCTACACAGACAACCATGCACACTCACATGCACACTCACATTCACACCTATGGACAATTTAGAATCACCAATTAACCTCAACATGTTTTTGTACTGTGTGGGAAGAAGCCAGAGAACCCAGAGAGAACCCATGCTGCACGGGGAGAGCATGCAAACTTCACGCAGAAAGATCCCGGGTGTCCTCACCGTGTGTGTGTGTGTGTGTGTGTGTGTGTGTGTGTCTGTGTGTGTCTGTCTGTCTGTCTGTCTGTGTCAATCATTAAGATAGCGAGGTAATCCCACAGTTCTGACAACATAAATAGATAGATATATATATGTGTACATGTGTTAACCTTGAGTTTCGCATGGAGTCATTATGTTATTTGCCCTAGAAGAGAAGTTTGCTCAGGCTGTGTGCTTCTTGCTGGTGGATCTCTACCTACTCACCTTCCAACCAGAAAAGGCCCTTCATCTGCTGGCTGTGCTGGAAAAACTCTCTGTACAAGGAAGCAACAAGAACGGCAAAGGAGAGGTACTGTACTACACTAGACTGTCAAATACAGATATTTTTATATTGTAGAAGTCTTATATTGCTATATTGTATTTTGCTTTATTTTGTCGCTAATTAAGTCCAATAGAGAGACAAATATCCTAATATATATTATTTATAATGATAAATCTATATCATCACAATTAACTCAGTTATCTAAGCTATTCCACCTCACTATAATGACAAGAATGGAATGTGTTTCCTCTAGGATTTTTTTCAGCAGCGGGGCCAGGCTGTCTGACAGCCGTGGTGGTGTAAACAATGACATTTGACTGCAGATTTTACTTTTACAGTTTATTTATTGAATGGCCAGTTGAAAATTACTTTTTAAAGGCTGAATGTAAAAATTAAAAGAATAAAAATCTAAATAAATAAAAATCAAAACAATAAATAATAATTTCTTGATGGAGCTGTAGAATAAGTGGCAAAGTTTGCACCCAGGCTCAGAACAATTAATTTTTCTGGGTTTTTAACAAAGGAGCTCTAAGGCTCTGTTGTAGAGAAATTCTCGGAGAGGTGGCCGCTGATACTCAGCAGCATACATGCTGCAAGCTGATCCCCCTGCAGCCTGTTTATCAAGTCAGTCTTCACTTACAAATAGAAACAATAATGACATGTTTCATTCAATTTCCTACACTCTAATCATTTAAAATTGTTTCTAGTTTGTGTCTGATGACATATTATTAAATGTCTGCTGCTGTCCACTGCTCCTCCCTGTCTAATGCTACTGGTCTTATACAGTTACATAAAACATTAACGTTAGATCATTTACACTCACATCACATCTGATTACAAGTGTGATCACTATTTTTTACCTAGCCATCATCATTTATGAGTCAGTAAAAAGCTACTGATACCTGGCTAGCGTCATCTTCATCAAGTGTCTTTCTCTTCTTCGAGAAATATTTGAACAAACTCATCTGAAGATGCAGTCAGCAGTTACATCATGGCATGTAGATATTAGTTTAATGCTATCAGTTTACTCACATTGGCAACACTGAGTTGGCACTGGGCCCAATTAACTTAAGATACCGATGTGTTACATAACGTTAGCTGGCCATCAATATTTTGCGAATGTCTATTTAACTTGTAAAATCTATTATGAGCTATCTTAGGCTAATAAGTCTACCTTTTCTCCAGTAAGTCGCTGCCCTGTTCTCCAAGACGATCCTCCTCTGACTCTCTGACCTGGAGCCTGGTGCTGGGTGTGACATTACTTTCAAGGCCGCGCTCTCCCCAAAGAGTAGAGACTGAGCAAGATAGTTATCTGTAGTCTACCTTAGTACTCGCAAGTACCCGACCCTGTGCAAGACTCTGCTGTGAAGGTAGAGACATGCGACGGTGGTGTATTTACGACAATAAAAATAAATAAATAAAATTGAAGGAGTGGCGGCTAGGATTTAGGAATGGCGGCTCGCCACTCCTAAATGAATGTATAGGAAACACTGGAGTTTAGACTGGTCAGAGCATTAGATGATTGCAAACTTAGTGTTGTCCCTTGAGAAACAGTGGCTTTGTTACACTGGATAATAAACAGAAATTGTTTGTATGAAAACTATTGTAAGTCAAGTCTAATGGTTAATTGTTGAGGGCTGTGCTTGATTCCAGAACAACAATTCAAACAAAGATGGGGCAAACCAGAAGGCTGAGTTTGCAGTCGTGAACGAAGCAGGAAAATCGAAAATGCACCAGGCAAGGGTTCTGTTCATTGATTTTAACATCCACTTTTTTCTGTCTATCTTTTGTTGAGTGATTGTAACTTTCTGTTTTCTTTACAGTACAAAGTGAGAGCCTACATTCAGATGAAATCTTCTAAGGCCTGTAAAAGGGAGATCAAATCTGTGATGAACACAGCGGGGAACGTGAGTCTTTTTGTTTGTACATCAGCACAGTCAAACAGTAACGGGGAATAAATATAAATTGTATACTTGCCATTTCTTTGTGTTTTGGAAATTATGGCACAATGTGTCATCACAATCACCAAAGCTCAAAAACTGTTTTTTAATAAACAGAAGAGTAGCAAGGCGAAACAAAAAATTCTAAAGCTTTTTTTTGGTTGATCTACATAAGTGATATTACTCCTAACAGGTCTACTCTTGTTGTGCAGTTCAATAAGCAAGGGTATTTTTTCAGTGGAGAAAGTGGGTGCCCTCAAGTCAACAAAGGAAACATTTAAATGTTTTTTTTTGTTTTTTTTAAAAAATTCCTGTAGTTTTGTAACTCTACTCTCACTTTGTTGTAAACTCATGCAAATTCTTTGTTCATGTTGTAGCACATGTAGTCTGAAACTTTCAGAAACACAAAGACTTGGCAAACTTTTCCTCACTTTTCTAACTAGATTTTAATCTATTGTATGCTGTAGATTCTGTCAAGAACCAGTGCAATGACTGAGGTGCCTGTCACTGTTCAAAGTGACGTACTGTAGCTATTTTGTAACAAAAAGTAGCTTGTCTCTCTTTCACTAAAAAAAAAAAAAAAAAAGGGGTTGATGGAAATGCAAAAGTAAGAAAGAAAATGAAATGTAACAAAGCTCCCTGACCTCTAGTTAAGGGTGTTTTCTGTGTGCTCAAGTGTAAATAATTTTTTCATGCTATGCATACGGCTTATCAAATGTGATTTGTTCGAACAGCATCTCTGTTTCGTAGTCCATCTTTGTCTTGTTGTTAGTATGAACTCAAGCACTAAGAGCACCAGTGATGTACACATACATGTTAGGTGTATTCAAACGGTAAACATCCTTGATGTCTTTCTGCTTGGCATGACACTGTCTTCTATTGCCGTAGACAATATAGTCTCCTTAAAAACCTTCACATGCCAGCTGCACAGGCACTACGTACAAAAATTGCAAGGAGCTGTAGGACATTAACTCACCAAACAAACTGTTTTCCTGAACAAATCATGTCTTAAGGTAATTTTACAAACAAAAGTACTTTTAGCCTTGTGATATGACAATGAAATAAGCTTTTTTTAATTTCTTGATTGTTGGAAATGTTAATATGGAGTTGTGGCACATGTACATACCCTCTCCTGGTTTGCTGTCTATCCATGTTTCCTGGCCCATTCAACAGTCTGCACCCTCACTCTTCCTCAAAAGTAATTTTGAGTATCTGAGAGGAAACTACCGGAAAGCAGTGAAGCTACTGAACAGCTCTAACATTGCAGAGCATGCTGGACCCATCAAGACAGGTGACAGCTACTGTATTGATTGACTTCTTTTAATATGCCTGGTGTAAAAAAGTCAGTAAGCTAATTTTGATTTGACTTACCTTGATTCAGACTGTATCAATATTTGGATAAATGCACCGAATGTTGTCTCCACTACAGATATACCTGACTTTAGCAGTGACATTTAATTACTTGTCTGTGTGCCAGCCAATGGAATGTTTATCTGTCCTGACTTGTTTCATTCAGGTGAATGTGTACGATGTATGTTCTGGAACAACCTGGGCTGCATTCACTTTGCAATGGGGAAACATAACCTGGGCATTTTCTACTTCAAGAAGGCACTGCAAGAAAACGACCACACCTGCGCACAGCTGGGAGACGGCAACAATGGTCAATGTAGGTCACAGCAGGCACTGTCTCCTAACTAGTCCCCGAAGCTTGTAATTGAAAAACTGCTAGGACTCTTATCAACTTAAAAAATACAGGCACTACTTTGCTGGGTATTCGGACATTTTAATCTTTTGCATGAGAGAGAAAGACAAAACGTATCCCGTATTTCTCTTAAAGAAGCATACAAAACGTGACACTGAACACAAAGCTATTTATCCATTGGCTTGTTTCAAATGAGTAGTGCAGCCTGTGAAATTCTTTTTGACAACATCAGAAATTCAGAATTTCTGACATCTCTCTGGCATTTGGTACTCTGGAGATCCATTCTTATGAACACGATAAGTGTAGAACAATGCATATTAGAAGCATCATACTATACTTAAACTACAGTTACTTCCCACTTAACAATGTAGTGTGTTTTGGTTCATGTTACTGCTTGGATTAGCATATTTTGCCGAAGGATTTGATCTTGTTTTTTGACTTTGTTAGCATTCTTGGTGACAAACTGCAAGCACTGTTAGCATCTAAGTCTTTTCTAGCAGGGCATGAGACAATTTTTGTGCCTTTTGTTTGCACTTATGGCTACAGCAGAGACCTGCATAGGTCGAATTTTGTAAACTCACATCCGCTCACACAAAAGCTGAGTACAAGACCCCACCTGTGACCTGCAATTATTAAGTCCAATCTGTTCTCATCCTGGCCTGTTATTGTTATTCATTCACCAACCTGACCCATAAAGAAACACACAGGCTGCACAACTTGCCAGCAACCGTCAAGGCTGGAATTTTCTCAGAGACTAAACTGCAGCAAAAAAAAACAACCTTATCCATGATCGTCTAGTGTGGGAATATTTTAGACAGACCCAAATATGTGGTGCTCTGTAAGCACTGTAAACCCATAGTCATACTGGTGCACACACACTTGAAGTGCAAGCATCCCAGAGCACTTTGTCAAGACTGCAGCGACAGACAGCATTGTCCTGTTTCCTTTTTGCCCCCAGTCAAACATGATAGACTGTCAGACTTATCAATACATGAAACGTTATCTGTTTAGTAGTCTCACTTAAAATTGATTTTCTAAATGTTTCACCACTGCCATCATGGTAAAGTGACGTTATGCCATCCATCCATTATCTATACACCGCTTAATCCTTGCTAGGGTCGCAGGGGGCTGGAGCCTATCCCAGCTGACTTAGGGCGAAGGCATGGGACACCCTGGACAGGTCGCCAGGGCTACACTTCGACAGACAACCATGTACACTCACATTCACACCTATGGACAATTTAGAATCGCCAATTAGCCTCAACATGTTTTTGGACCTTGGGAGGAAGCTGGAGAACCTGGAGAGAACCCATGCTGCATGGGGAGAACATGCAAACTCCACGCAGAAAGATCCCAGTTGTCCTCACCAGGATGCGACCCGGCAACCTTCTTGCTGCAAGGCAACAGTGCTAACCACCAAGCCACCTTGCAGCCCATGTTATGCCATATGTCATCTAAATTGTTATTTGGCCATTTTAATTTGCATTTACATTAATAGCCTTGTATAAATGAGAAAATGGCTTAAAGGTAAAGGCAAACATTTTTGGCAAAATGTCCATACTAGTCTTTTAGGCTATTCAAGTAGGCTGAGAGTATGTTGAATTTCTCCCCCTCCTCTTGGCTCCGTTTTCAAGTTTTAGAAATTCTAGCTCGCGACATAAGACCAAAGCCAATCAGGAGTAATTTTCACCCAGATCAGCTGAGATGGTATAAATTGCAACAAAGTCCACAATAAGAATGGAATGTGGTGATGCATTGGGTTAGATGGAGGACGTCAGCTCAGGAAAATGGGGTTGAATGCAGTGTAAAGCAACAAGTAAATGCTGACTTTTAGCTTGACTAGTTTGGCATGTTTAAAGTGTGTGAATAGCCATGCTTATGGTCATTGTGTAGTAAATAAGAATCTGTAGAATAATTGATAAATTGGTCATTACATTAATTAATTGTGAAACAATTAGTGGATTCATCTTTTAAAAACCTGACGTTAGGTGCAGCCCGAGACTACATTATACACAGAGCAATGTAGAGAGTGGATCAACCATCTTGGTTATACCTAATCAGACATCATTTCACCTAAAATCCCTTATGGCAGACTATTACCGTCAAAGAGGCTTTTTTGGGGAGAGCACAATGAGCTAAGATCTGTATCAGATTTCAGGATATTCACACTTGTTCATTTCCAAAATTGCATTTTTGAGCCTTTAATACAGCTCCACCACTTGGCTGATCTGGGTCATTTTACTTTAGAGGAAATTGCATATAATTTATAGTAATAGGGCCAAATTTCTAGAAGCAGTTTGTAGAAGAGTTTCTACCTCATTCCAGCTTAGTACTGTGGTATAAGAAGGAATATAATAGTAATAACAAAAAACAATATGTGTCTGTTGCAGGATTATAGTCTATAGGAATCTTTTTAAAATCGACTGGAATTTGCGTAGATTGCAACTTTGACACAATACACATTTATCCCCTTTTTACTGTTTTTGATCAACTATATTACCCTCTTTTCAGGTATTTATAGTATGTCTAAAAAATTTCAACAAATTAGAATTGTTTAGACATGAGCACACCCTTGCTGTCTTATTGTGTAAAGCAGTGGTCCCCAACCACCGGGCCGCGGACCGATACCGGGCCGTGGGTCATTTGGTACCGGGCCGCACAGATAGAATAAAAACATTTTATTGGTTTATTTTTATTTCCAGCGGAGTCTGCAGGGTGTTTTATTTTGAAAAATAACTAGCTCGTCTTCCCGTCACCTCCGTTTGTGCTCGTTTCCCGCACTTGACTGTCAGTTGTTATGCCCGGCTGCTAAACGAAGCCGTCAGTCAAAAACAAACGTCTCAGGAGAGCTGCTTTGGAAAGTGGGAGAGACTTGATACTGAGACAGGAGAAAAAGTAAACATATTAAGCAATAAAAATTAATTTTATTCATTTATGAAACTTTTCAATAGAAAAAAAAAACAATTATTATTTGTTATGTGCGTAATGACCGGTCCGTAGAAAAATTTCTTGCTTAAAACCGGTCCGTGGTGCAAAAAAGGTTGAAGACCACTGGTGTAAAGCATAGGTTTGTTCTAAGCCAATTATTTGTTCCCCAGTAGTAACAAGTTTTCTTGTGTTATTTCTCCTCAGCTAAAAAATTCACAGGCATCCCCATGTGTGCTTTACTCGCCAACAAACGCTACGAACTGCTGTATAACTGTGGTATTCAGCTGCTGCACATCGGCAGGCCTCTGGCAGCGTTTGAGTGTCTGATGGAGGCGGTGCAGGTATACCACTCCAACCCTAGACTGTGGCTGCGGCTCGCAGAATGTTGCATCTCTGCTAACAAAGGGGTATGTCAGTCCTGACTTTTGTTTGGCTTTGTTGCGTATTTCTTTGAGCATTTGGCCTTCACGGATTTCCGTTTAGCTTTTTGCAAATTAACGAGAATTTACAAGAAAAACTGGACAGTCAGTGTTAGTATTTATTAGAAGACAACTTTACTCCCTAAATTTTTAATTTTTTTTTTAATTGGTTATGTTCTGAATCAATGAATCACAAAATTATATATTATGTGTCTTAAAGAGAAATGTTGCCTAATATTAAAGATTGTTATACTTCAGTAATTACTCACAAACTGTGATGAGCAACCCATTTTTCTTCAGTACAGTTTTTTGTACCTTTTTAGTGCCGGTGTAAATTTGATGATTTTTGTAAAGCAGCAGAGAGTTTTATCATGGTCTCTGTGTTTATTTTTCCAGGGGTCCGAGCAAGAAAGCAAAGGTTTACCTTGTAAAAAAGGTATTGTTCAGTCAGTTGTTGGGCAGGGCTACCATCGCAAGATCATTCTGGCATCCCAGTCTACACAGAATAGCATCTACAGGTCAGTGTTACCTTTGACATGAACATACACCAGCCCTTAAACTACAAGTGAGACTACTCATTTAGATGTGTACCTTTACAGTCCAGCACAGGACAGCAATGCGTCAAGTTATTATGTTACATTTAGTCAAATGGGTATAGTTAAACTTGTTTTTTTCCTAAAAGGGTCGTTCCATCCCAAATCATCAGATTTTTGGAGCAGTTTCTGCTCTATCGTCTCTGAAATGCCAGAATTTTTTAAATCACCAACTATGGATATTTGAAATGGTATCTGTGTGATTTTAGGTTGATATACAGTGGTTAACAAATGTATTTGACCACCACCCAATGTAAGGTTTATGCCACAGCTGCCCTAAATTAACAGCATTGCTAATTACCAAAATCATTTTTTATGTTTCTGTAATGGTTGATAAACCAGTATTGTGGGCTTTTCTTTCATTAACCGAGGGGTACCAACAACATAGTCCACGTGTGTATATGTGTTAATGTATGCATGTATATGTACAGTTGAAACTAGAAGTTTACATACACTGTATAAAAACATAACTTTTTTTTTTTTCTTACTTTCTGACATTAAATTAGACTAAACGTTTCCTGTTTTAGGTCAGTTAGGATTATCAAAATTATTTAAATTTGCTAAATGCCAGAATAATGAGAGAGAGGATTTTTTACTACTTTCAGAAGTCAGAAGTTTACATACACTAAGATTACTATGCCTTCAAACTATTTGGGAAAGTCCAGATGATGATGTCATGGCTTTGGAAGCTTTTGATAGGTTAATTGACAACATTTGAGTTAATTGGAGGCACACCCGTGGATGTATTTTAAGGCACACCTCGAACACACTGCTTCCTTTTGTGACAACATGGAAAAATCTAAAGAAATCAGCCAAGATAGCAGGAAGAGAATTGTGGACCTCCATAAGTCTGGTTCATCCTTGGGTATAATTTCCAGATGCCTGAAGGTTCCATGTTCATCTGTTCAAACAATTATATGCAAGCATAAACACCATGGGAATGTCCAGCCATCATACCGCTCAGGAAGGAGACGGATTCTGTGTCCCAGAGATGAAGTGTTTTGGTGCGAAAAGTGTGTATCAACAAAAGCAAAAGACTTTGTGAAGATGCTGCTGAAGCTGGTAAGAGAGTGTCATTACCCACAGTGAAACGAGTCATGTACCGACATGGGCTGAAAGGCTACTCAGAGAGGAAGACGCCATTATTTTTAAAAGCAACCTACAAAAGCCAAATTACAGTTTCCAAATGCACACAGGGAGAAAGACCATAATTTTTGGAGACATGTCCTGTGGTCTGATGAAAGTAAAATTGAACTGTTTTGTCACAATGACCATCATTACATTTGGAGAAAAAAGGGGGAAGCTTGCAAGTCTGAGAATCCAAATGGACAATGACCCTAAGCATACCGCCAAATTAATTACAAAGTGGCTTAAGGACAACAAAGTCACTGTTTTGGAGTGGTCATCACAAAGACCTTACTAAATTCCACCAGTTCTGTCAGGGGGAATGGGCCAGAATTCCGGCAAACTATTGTGAGCAGCTTGTGGAAGGAAACCCTAAACTTTTGACCCAGGTCATACAGTTTAAAGGCAATGCTACGAAATACTATGGAAATGTGTGTAAACTTTTGACTTTTAAAAAAATCTCATGAAAAAATCTATCTCTCATTATTCTGGCATTTAGCAATTAGAAATAAATGTGGTAATCTTAATTAACACGAAACAGGAAAAGTTTAGTCATATCTAATGTCAGATAGTGAGAAAAAAGTTTTTGCACAGTGTACATAAACATTTGGTTTCAACTGTATTTGTGTGTATGTACGGTGCTGTGAAAACGTATTTGATGTCTTCTATTTTTGGATATTTCTCACACTTATCTGTTTCGGATTAGCAACTATTAACTATTTGATATTAGAGAGCTATAACCCAGAAAAACACAATTTTAGATCAGATCTTAAAGGGACTGTAATTGAATTAAGTTAACCAGTCTGATATCTTACAGTTGTAAATTCTGATTGAATTGACCTCAGTTTCCACACAAAGAAAATCATGAAACAATGAAGTGGTCTAAATGGAAAACTGTATTAACTACTCTACTAAGCATAGTGAACTTGTATTATAAACAGTAAAACAAGAGTTTATGTATGGTGAATGGGAGATTCGATTACCAATAAATGAAGAGGGCGATAGTGAAAGGAGGATATTAGCGGGCGGCCTAAGGTTATTGATATGTGGTTTATCTATACACTGTAAATAAACAAAATTGGCATTCTTATTATTATTATTATTAGGGTCCGAGCACTACAGTGCAAGGACCGTATTGTAACCGTTGTGATTAATAGGGTCCGAGCACACCAGTGCAAGGACCCTATTGTAACCGTTGTGATTATTATTATTATTTATTATTAGGGTCCGAGCACACCAGTGCAAGGAC
>NW_007579771.1:69846-75241 GCF_000690725.1 Stegastes partitus
ATGTGTAGCAGGTCAGGACGCACAAAAAAGTCAATAAACACCAAACCCTAAACCCAACAGGAAGTACGTCATTTTGAAAAACCCCTGTGACAATTTTGCCGCATTTGGCTGACTTTTGGCCATTTTCAAAATCTATCTCCTCCTACAGTGAAGGTTGTACACACCTGAAATTTGGCCAGCACAAACTACAGGAGGTGGTGATTACACGTTAGTAAAACGGTCCGCACAAGTGTGACGGTGTGGAAATGGCGGCCCCCTGAATTCGGCCACAATGCCATAAAACACCAGAATACAAGACGTGCTGTGTCTGTGCTCCAATCGGCCTGAAATTTAACACGCGTGCTCCGAGTCTCAGCCAGAGCGTGTTTCCACCCCGGCCAACACGCACGCCGCCACGGCTCGCCACTAAACAGGAAGTGACTTGTAACTAAGCCACACTTGCTCCGATCTGCCCCAAACTCCACATGCTGCATCACAGTCCCGCCCGGAGCAGGTTTGCGCCACACCCCGCCGTGCGCGACGGCCGACAAGTGTAGGGCGAGGACCCGTCCATCGCCGCTTGCGGCTTTAATTATGATTATTGTTGTTATTATTATTATTCCATTCAATCTGGAGCAGATAGAAGAGATTGGTTTTATGCAGCGTTGGCTGGGTCAGAGACTCCTTTTTCTGGAACAGCTGTTGTTGAGCTGGAAACCTCTTCACAACAGATGCAAGCTGTCTCCTTCTGAAGCGTTCTATAGTTGCTGGGCAACAAGTTCTGCCATGGACCTCTCTGCGGTGCAGTGTCGGAGATCTGCCAGCAGACTTCCAACGTTGGCCCTCAGTTAGTGGTTCTCTTGGTAGGCAGCCGGTGTTCTGTGCATGCTCTACGCAGTCTCTTGGTGTTGATGTGGAATGATGTTACTTCTAACTGTTGGTATAATTGAAAGCTATTCCAAAAGTTTAAATTCTATTGATTCTGGTTGGGTTGTTTTGAGAACTCAAACGTATAAACTAATAGTGAGGATAAAGTAAGCAGAAGATAAAAAAGATACGAAAGACAAAAACTGAAAGAAGTGAAAGAAAAGCAAAATGCGAAAAAGTGAGAGAAGCAAAAAGTAAAAATAAGCCAAAAAAAAGCAAACAAAAGTAGTTCTCTACTTTCGTTCTCCAAGGCCCAGGGGTGTGCATCAAACGAGACAAATTTGAAGTGGATTTTGATAACTTAACTGTTCTCTCTGTTGTTGTGGTAAGAGAAGGTTGTATTTCTTAGATTGAAATGATTGAAAACATTATACGCGCAAACTCGATCTATCCATCTTTCACCATGACCCATCAGCATGACATAAAAGATCAATTACATACGTGTACAATATAGCTGAGGCTACATGGATCAAAATGAGATACGACCATGAGATATCAAGAATGTATGCTATAGCACTGGATAATATCTGTAACAACTAAATATAGCTGAGGCTACATGGCTCAAAATGAGATACGACCATAAGATATCAAGAATGTGAACTATAGCACTAGGTAATATCTATAACACATTGGGTAAAGTAGCAATAAATGGATCTCTCCTATTGGTATATTTTAGCAATAATAACAACAATGAACTTGTTAACAGCAATTTAATCACGACCTCACCGGACCATCTAGTGCAGGGGTCGGCAACCCGCGGCTCCTTTCATCCCTCTGCTGCTGGTCCTTGTGGCTTTGGAAAATAAATAATGAGTATTTTAATTTAAATGTATTTTATTTTAGCTCGTTAGTTTTTAAAATGTAATTCTAAATTTGAAAATTTTTGTGAACTTGTAACATTAAAATAATATGTGTTTAATTTTTTTGGTCGTTCAAAATATGTGTCCAATGTGCGACACATGATGTGCGACATCCGCAGCACACGCAGTGTTGCCAACTTTATGACGTTCTCTCTGGCAACTTTCCAAATCCTCTTGGCGACTTTATTGTCAAAAGCGACTAGCGACAAGTCTAGCGACTCTTTCTGGTGTTACTCGAGACGTTTCTGGTGTTTTGGAGACTCTGACGTGAAAACACGTATTGTTGTGCCGTTCCTGTCCTCAGCGAGCAGCGGTGCTGCCTTGAGCACCTCTGTCCCAAAGCGCTCACAGTCGATCAGGAGTCCGGTCAGCAGTCTGGTCAGCAGTCCAGCTGCAGGCAGCAGGAACAACCAGACAGCATGTTTACTTTGCTGCAGGTGGATAATTTAAGATCGGCTTTTTATTTCATATATACAAGGAGGAATCAAATAGACGTTGAGTATTTTATTTGAAAGTAACCTTCAACCCAGCGTCTTTTTTTTTTTTTTTTTGGAGTTCAAAATGTTTTTGTTGCAGAAATGCAGCACACTGTAGTTTTTTATACATAGCATTAACGTAAAAACAACATATGCAGTGTCATCTTCATTTTAGATGTCAAAAGGGTTTTGTGGCTCCTGGTGCTTTCTTTTCCGTGGGAAACGGGTCCAAATGGCTCTTTGAGTGTTTAAGGTTGCCGATTCCTGATCTAGTGTCACTACATGGCACTGTGGGTTCATATCAGAAATGTGTTTATTTTGGCAAAATATTAACTTCGTCCCCATATCACATACAGATGTGGTTTTTGGATAGGTGATAAAAGGACTTCTTGACAAGTGTGATGTATCCACAAACACACAGAACAGAGAATAGAATCACAGTTGTTTAGTCTATAAATCTATACATTTAAAAAGAGGGGATCCCCGTTGGGAAGAGGTGTATATTACTCAAGTGTATGTCTGTACAAGGGGTGAAGGATGTCCATAGGAGGGAAAGGCTGGAGTATTCACAATTGGATGAGAGTCGCCATACCTTCGAAGTTGAAGTCTCCAAAGTAGTTATATCTCATTGTGACAAAGTGGGTGAGAACCTCTCATTTCTCCTCACCACTTGTCCCTTAACTTTTTGTTACACATTCCACAAACTGCTTCATTGTGTGTTGCTTTAGTTTGAGCTATGCTAGTGTAACATTGTGGTGCAGACTATCCCGGGTTTTGTTTGCATTACCATCTTACAATTTCTATCAACCACATGGGAAACCGAAGAAAACACGCAGCCGTTAAGTATTTTCAGTTATCGTTCATTAAGTTACAAGTTAAATGTGGTTTAATTGTTTGTTTCTTTGTTCATACTTACTTTTCTTTGTTCCTTTGTCTGGATCCACCATGCAGGATTGGTATGTTTGAGGAGAGGGCCGGCCCAGCACATCCTGACTTTATGGCAGGGGTGTCAAACTCCTTTTCGTCCTGGGCCACATAAGCATTATGTTTACCCTCAAAGGGCCAGTTGTAATTGTAAGACTGTATAAATGTACTGACTCCTTAACATGTTGTTAAATAATTGTCTCTGCATTTGATTGTTATTTATTATATGTACAACTATTGTGCATGCCTTTATCTAAAAGTAAAACACATGTAGCAGGGCTCCAGACTAACTTTTCCAATGGTAGCACTGGTGCTGCCAACTTTCTTTGTTGTTCGCACCAGCTAATGATTTGGTCACCCACTCCCTTGTTTTGGTTCAGCACTGCCACAGCTATTAATGCAACATGCAGCTGATGAATAGTTGTTTTTGCATAACTTAGTTATGTTGCAATGATTTTCAGTGATACATTTGTAAAATGTTTTAACCTGAAAATATATTTATTTTGTCACCAATCCTCTTCTGCTGTCAGTCATGAGCTGGACACAGGCTAATCACTTGCCGAACATGTGTAAAAGTTGGTGGTACATTTTACCGATGTTTCCTAAACGCCTCACCTGTTGCTCCGGTAGCTACAGTTTTCCAATGTTCCCTGAACGCCTCACATGCTGCTACGTTAGATGCTACCAGGTGTCTGCAGTGCAGCTCCTCTGACAGGTGAGCCACCAAACATTAGTTGGAAAACAGTGGAAAGCGCATTCTACACTAATTTGCCGAAGTTGAAAAGTTTTCTATTTGCAGCGTTTTTAGCAGAGGTTTTCATGAACAGACGTTTCTACGAGCTGAGCACATTTTAAATGTCCAGACCACTGGCCATCATGCTTATAGAGTCAGCATCGTGATCGTTGTTAAAATGTGAATCTTCCAGATTGAATGTGGGGCTACTTTTTCTTCCTGACTGACTCAGTCAAGATCTGTCTGCCTGCACCTGAACACTTTTATCATCAGGTGTGTCGGACCTCTCCCTCTCTCAACTCGCTTTTTTTTTTGTTTTGTTTTGTTTTTTTTCAAAACATAATCGGCTATGTATCGTTGTGTCATTAGAACACAGTAACAGTGAAACTGACTGTTTTACCGTCAGACAGAGAGAGACTGAGTCAATGTGTAAGAAATATGACTATTTTCAACCACAATAACTGGAGCAGCAGCTACCTGTGCTGACTAAAGGAACCAGATCAGCCTGATGATCATCGTTCACTCTCACAATAGGACCACGTGAAATTTCAGCTGGCACACACTCATAAATGGTCACATATGAGAACATTTTGGTCTCAGTCTGGAGCCCTGTGTAGGCACATTGCTGTGTTACTATAACATAAATAACATTATATTACGTTATATCAGGTAAATCCTATTATTTATCAGATTAGGAAACACACATCTCTCGCGGGCCACATAAAATGACGTGACGGGCCAGATTTGGCCCGCAGGCCTTGAGTTTGACATATGTCCTTTATGGTGTTGGTGATGTCAGAGTGACATCACTGGGTCAAACCAAGCGGAGGGTTTTTTGTTCCTTTTGAATGAATGTATTTTTGTATTAAAAGCATCAGGCATGTTTGACTGTGAATGTTTAGTTTCTGGGAGGCATGTAAAACTGCCTGCAAGTAGGGGATTTGTAAAAGGTTGAGGTTGCTATATTTGGGGTTTTCTCAAAGTTATGGAAGAGTCACCATGTTGTTTAATGGTAGAGCTGATGTGAGCAGAGGGTGAATGAGCACCCTATATAAGGAGCGGAGATTTGGCCACCTTAGGAGAGTAAGGTGAGGCTGTGCTGCCAGAATGTGAGATTATTTTGTATAGAATAGAACTTTATTGATCCCTTTGGTGGAAACCTTAGGGAAATTGCTTCTATATACACTACTCACAATAGTTTAGGGATATTGTGAGAAACTCAGTGGATTTCATACATACAGTCTTTGTTTCACTTCAGCGATTTCTTGGACAGGGAGGCTATTGTATTGGGGTGATAGACACATCTCAGTTTGTGTTTTCCATGTAGTGGTCTCACTGTGTACAGTGTGCCTTACATATTGGGGCCAATACCAAAAAACTAAAAGACAACCCTTTTCAACGTGGCACCAATTTCAACATTCTGTGGGTATAAAAAGCTGGCTTTGGTAAGTCATTTCAAGTTCATCGTTCAAAAAGCCATGAACACACGACGTCAC
>NW_007579771.1:75615-84162 GCF_000690725.1 Stegastes partitus
ACTTGAGGTATTCAGGACGGATCTCATCCACCCCCGGAGCTCTGCCACCGAGGAGCTTTCTAACCACCTCCGTGACTTCCGCCCGGGTGATGGATGAGTCCGCAGTCTCTGCTTCCTCTTCTGAAGACGTGACGGAGGGATTGAGGAGACCCTCGAAGTATTCCTTCCACCGCCCAACGACCTCCCCAGTTGAGGTCAGGAGGTCCCCACCTGCACTGTAAACAGTGCTGGTGGAGAGCTGCTTTCCCCTCCTGAGGCGCCGGACGGTTTGCCAGAATTTCTTCGAGGCCAACCGATAGTCCTCCTCTATGGCCTCCCCGAACTCCTCCCAGACCCGAGTTTTTGCCTCTGCGACCGCTCGAGCTGCCGCACGCTTGGCCTGCCGGTACCTGTCAGCTGTCTCAGGAGTCCCACAAGCCAAAAATGACAGGTAAGACTCCTTCTTCAGCTTGACGGCATCCCTTACTTCCGGCTGCCACCACCGGGTTCGGGGATTGCCACCGCGACAGGCACCAGAGACCTTACGACCACAACTACGAGCGACCGCAGTGACGATGGAGGAGGAGAACATGGACCACTCAGCCTCCATGTCTCCAGCCTCCCTCGGGATCTGGGAGAAGCTCTCCCGGAGGTGGGAATTGAAGACCCTGCTGACAGAGGGTTCCGCCAGACGTTCCCAACAGACCCTCACGATACGCTTAGGCCTGCCAGGTCTGGCCAGCTTCTTCTCCTGCCAGCGGATCCAACTCACCACCAGGTAGTGATCGGTGGACAGCTCGGCCCCTCTCTTTACCTGAGTGTCCGAAACACGCGGCCGGAGGTCTGATGATACAACTACAAAGTCGATCATCGACCTCCAGCCTAGGGTGTCCTGGTGCCACGTGCACATGTGGACACCCTTGTGCTCGAACATGGTGTTCGTGATGGACAAACTGTGATTAGCACAGAAGTCCAACAACAGAACACCACTCGGGTTCAGATCGGGGAGGCCGTTCCTCGCGCTCACCCCTCTCCAAGTCTCACTGTCGTTGCCCACGTGGGCGTTGAAGTCCCCCAGTAGAACAAAGGAGTCCCCAGTCGGGCCCGTAGGCCGAGACAACAGTGAGAGACCTGTCCCCAACCCAAAGGCGTAGGGACGCGACCCTCTCGTTCACTGGGGTGAACTCCAACACGTGGCGGCTAAGNAAAAGCTGGCTTTGGTAAGTCATTTCAAGTTCATCGTTCAAAAAGCCATGAACACACGACGTCACTTAACGGACGAGCAGCGCCACCTGGCCATAGCACGCATTCAAGTCGGTGGCAGGCAGTCTGATGTTGCTCGTGAACTTGGTGTGTCTCAAAGTGTCATCAGCAGACACTTTGAGACACAGAACTACTGGCACAGTTCGTGACAGACTCAGGAGTGGGGGCCCAAGAGTGACCGACCGCAACGATGACCAGTACCTCAGGACCTATGCACTCAGACATCACTATGCAAGTGCCACAGAGCTGCAGGCCCGTGTACGAGATGTGAGGGGTACTAGGGTTTCCAGACAAACCATTCGCAACCGACTCCACCGCTTTGGGTTGAATACAAGACGACCATTGCAGGTGACTCCACTGACACCAAGACACCGCCGTGAACATTTGCAGTGGGCACAAGACCATGTGACCTGGACAATGCAGCAGTGGTCTACCGTCCTGTTCACTGATGAGCGTCGAGTCACCTTGCACAGAAATTATGGTCGTCAGCGTTGCTGGAGAAGGCGAGGTGAGCGATATGCAGAGGTTAACATGGTCCCCAGGGTTCGCTTTGGTGGAGGAGGTGCAACAGTCTGGGCAGGCATCACCAGCCAGCGCAAAACAGATTTGGTTTTTGTAGATGGCTCAGTCACTGCACGTTCCTACCTCAGAGACATCATAGAACCCATCATCATTCCCCAATTCCGCCAGCACACCCCCAACTTTCTGTTGATGGATGACAATGCTCCACCACATCGTGCCAGAATTGTCACAACTCGACTTCAGGAAGTTGGAGTGCCTCATATGGTATGGCCAGCAATGTTCCCTGACCTGAACCCCATAGAGCACGTCTGGGACCAGCTGAAGCAGAGACTGGATCACCGTACTCCACCCCCACGTGACCTGGCAGAACTGCATGTAGCACTTGTGGAAGAGTGGAACGCATTGCCTCAGAACAACATCATGAGGCTAGTGAGGAGCATGAGACGTCGTTGTCAAGCTGTCATTGCGACAAATGGTGGAAACACCCGCTACTGACATTGTCAATTTTTGTTATTTCGGGCTATCCTTGTTATTGTTAAAATTTTGGGGGTAATAAATATTAAACGAATGAAAATGGTGTTTCTTCTCATTCATTATTAGTAATATCAAAGGGAAATTTTACTTATTTCATTAAAATTCAGACCAAATAGGAAAAGCACTCATGTAAATTACAATATCCCTAACTTATTGTGAGTAGTGTATATAAATATGTATATATATAAGTTAACTTTGACTTTTTTTTTTTTTCTGTAAATTAATTTTGTATTGCCTTGTTATTTTTACGTCTCACCTAAATGGAAAGGCACTGTAAATAAACTCTTCACCTTTTTTGCACGTAAGAAGTCTGCTGAGTCTGCCTGCCTGTCACCTCCCTTGACCTTTCTGGTCAGACTATTCTACACCCATATGCTGCATCATCACTCCACAAGAAGTATGAGACTCATATCAGTACTGTAAGGAAATGAATGTGGCACCATTGCGCCAGTGATTTACAAATTGTGATGACAATCAGTCCCCTGCTGTAATTCTCCTTACTACATCAATGGCGGTTCTTCCTGAGAACGGGTGGATTTCCCTGTTCTGTGTAGTGTCAAGGGTGGCAGTTCTATTGTGAGTGAAGGTCCAGAGTCTAATCAAGTGAAAAGTTTACCTGGTTTGACCTCTCCCTTGGTGTTCCAAAGAGAGCCAAGCTATGTCTACTACATCTGTGTAACTGGTTGGGCCACCCATGGCATAAACTGCTGCAGTTAAATGTTTGCTATAGCTTGTAATCAGTCTTTTACATCACCATGGAGGAATTTGGGCCCTCTCTTCTCTGCAGAATAGTTTTAATTCAGACACATGATTTTTGAGCATGAACTGCCCTTTTAGGGTCTTGCCACAGAATCTCAGTTGGGATCAAGTCTGGACTTTTACTCTGCCACCCGAAAACCTTAATTTTGTTATTTTTTAGCCATTTAGAGGTGGACTTGTTTGTGTGTTTTAAGTCATTGTGATGCTCCATAATCCATTTGCGCTTGAGCTTTAGGTCATGAACTGATGGACGGATATTCTTCAGGAAGATTTTGTCATAGAGAGCTGAATTCATGGCTCCCTCAATTATGATGTTGTATGTATGTTACTTTTAGGGGTTAAGGGATCTTTGGAACATTAAGTACTTGTACTACTGTTTGTGTTGTTTGACAAATGTGTGTCAAGATGGACAATGTGTCTGCATCAAAGCAAATGTAATTACATATTTTTGAAGAAAAAAAAGAAAAGGGAAGCTTAACCTGCACCTGACATGATGTTTTCCCTGAGAAAAATATTAACACCAGTTTTCCACACTGTTTCTTTATGTCTGCACCTTTTTTGTTCCAACGGGAAATCTGGGTTATCATGGCCTTATACTTTCTTTTTTTTGTACAGTGAGGGCCAATCAGCAGCTATCCCAGTAGCCAGTATGGAGTTTGCAGCTATTTGCTTAAGGAATGCTCTGCTGCTGCTGCCTGAACACCAGCAACAGGATACCAAGACAGAGAACAGCTCCAAAAGCTCCAGTCAGTCAGGAAGCACTGAGAGCGGCAGCGAGAACAGTGATGCCTGCAGGTCAGACACACTTCTCCTCTACTCATTATTTCCAGAAATGGAAGTTAAATCTACTGTGATCCCTGGTTACACACATTTTACCGAAATTTGATCACAGTCATAATTGGTAGTGGTGCACCTGGGCTGTATTGCATTTAAAACTGTTCCTGATATTTTGTCCCTTCATGTATGCCAATGGGGTAAAAAGGAATTGCAACACTCTGTAAAAGTGCCTTTATGTACTCTAGGCAGTGTGTGTACCATGAAATTTAACTTGTATACAGCTAAGCTGACTCACCCGATGTTGACGGCAAGTGTAAGCTTGCCCCTGGCCATACATTTCACATGCCTTTATTTTTTTTTGTCTCCCTTCACTATTTGCATGTTACAGGTTTTAAAATCCTCTTTACTACAGGAAATGACCACAACCTCTAGGCTAACAACCTACAACATGGAAAATTTTGCAAAGGGTTTAGATTGTACACTAAAACAACTTTGCTAATTTTTCTTCTGTGAGTTAGCAATTTCAATGACAATTTTCACGTCCCTGCATGCCAATATTCAACCAAAACAACTGCCCCATCACTATTTTTATGGGATGCTGCTGCTGCATCCTTGGCTTGGCTCTGGCTAATATAACTGAGGTTAGTTTGAAAAAATGCAACCAAGCCAGAGTATTTGTTCCCCTTGTAGCAGAAGGATAACAGCGCAGCCTGATGTTCTGAATGCACACTGTTCTGAGAATGCAAGACTAGTGTGCAGCTGACCAACATGCAGCGCACTTGAAACATGAAGAATTTGTACCGCTTACTCAGCTGTACATTTTTTATTTATTTTTTTTTTAAGTATCTTTTTAAAATTGTTTTAAAATCCTACATTTCCTAAAAATCACATTGTTCTAGGATGTTTTATTATATATTCAAAAGTGTGAATGTTGTAATATTCCAAATGAAAATGCAGTTACTTCTAAAAGTATTCAGACCCCTTCAGTTTTTGGACATTGTGTTGTAGATTCTATTAAAATGGACAAAAGTGGCATGTCTTTCCTTAATAATCAATAACCCGAATCAAACCTTAAATCTCTCATTTAAAGAAACAATTGCGACCCTTTGCCTTGAGTACAAATTGTGTCCAGATGCACCACATTTGCATTAAATACCCTGAAATGTACATAGTTGAGAAAGGTGCACACTTGCTTTAAAATCCCATAATTCAAACCCACCTGTGTCCAAGGATAAAATGATAAAAATGATCAAATGTGATGAGGGTTACAAAAGTGGATAAAGCCCTTTTTAAGGGTTTGAGTGTTTCCAGAAGCACAATGTTCTCTATAATCATGAAAAGAAAGAAGACTCCTCCTGGGCTTGGACATCTGACCAAACTAAATAACTGTGCAAGAAGTTCTTTGGTCAGGGAATTAGCCAAGAACCCAATAGTAACTTTTAACAGAGCTTCAGAAGTCCTCTGTCGATATGGGAAAACCTAAAGGACTACTAACTCAGTAGTACCCCATCAGTCAGAGTTTTGTGGTAGAGCAGCTGGACAGAAACCAAATGATGCCTCATACTATCCAAACAGTGAAGAATGGCAGTGGCTATGGGGATGCTTTTCAGTAGCAGGAACAGTAAGATTTGAGACAAGGATGAATCAAGTCAAAAACACGGAGGAAGAAGACCTGCTACAGGCAGCACAGGCCTGGAACTGGAACGTATCACCTATCAACAGGACAATGAACCAAAGCATACAGCAAGACAACTTTGGAGTGACTTCAGGACAAGTTTTTGACTGTCCTTAAGCGGGTCAGCAATAACCCCAATTGACAGGATCTGTATTGAATAATGGAGTAAACTGGCAAAATCTGGTATGCAAAGCTTGTAGAGATTCAAAGACTTGTTCCTGTAGTAGGTGCCATGGGGATTGCATGAGTAGTTTGCTTTTATAAATGAAAGTTTAGTTTTTGATTTTTAATTGAAGAAGAACTTTTAAAATCATTGTTTCACTTTTTTTTTTAATTAATTTGTTATTTTAAATTATTATTTTTGTATTTTTCCATGAAAATGTGAATATATACCACAAATATATACCACAAGTATGCACAAAATGTTTTTTGTTTTCGTAGAAAAGGGCGTGGAAGAAAAACATATGAATTTGTTCAGTTTACTGGCTCAACACATTAATGTTACAACTGTTACCGCGTTCAATTTTTACCAAGAATCAAGAATTAAGCAATCACTTAAATTAAACATTGCTCCATGATAGTGGTTTGACCGTGGTTGGATATTGACTAACTCAATAGATTTGGATATGTGATCTGATTACTGTTGATCTGTTTTGCAGTGGGAAAGGTCAGGATGCTGATAAGTTTTTGTCAGCAGCTCCATCATCTCCTCTAAGAAAACAGGAGGTAGAAAACCTCAGGTGAGGGCACTTCTCATTTTATCTAATTTTCTTGACTCACATTGAGCTTAGCTGACACATTAGTCTTTTTATAGCCTTATTAAATAATCTGTAGGACCCAGAGTGCTGCACAGTAATCCATAACTGTTTAATGCATAGGTGCTCCATCCTGGCCTGTAGTACCTATGTGGCCTTGACGTTGGGAGACAATCTGATGGCTCTAAACCATGCTGAGAAACTACTCCATCAAACCAAGGTGTCAGGATCCCTCAAGTAAGTGCTGGTTTGTCTGTTTTTTACTAAAGCCACAAATTGCTGCACGGATCTGTTAAGGATGTATCAGGGCTTGGGCAGCATAGCTATAGCTAGGTAAGTAAGGGATGCCACTGTATTTAAAAATTCCAGAGGTATATTCTTCAGTCCTGTTAAAAACATATGATCCTTTTCTTATTATACTGACACAGAGGGTGTTCATTAAACTATCCCCTACATCCTCTCCTAATACATTTTCACTTCCACAGACCTAACAGCAATCTGCATCAATGCTGACTCAATAACTGCATGCAAAAGTGTGGTCTGTACATTACCTCATAAACTACCTAAACTAAGGCCTTTGATTATAGACACGTCAACAACTTAAAGGTTACACTATGTCCGTGGTCAAATATATGGTCATTTGATAATAAAATGTCCTTTGTTTACAGGGACTCTTACAGAAACAAAGCAAGTTATCAGAGTTGATAACAAAATGACATCTGAAAGAAAAAAAATTATACCAAAGAAGCTTGGGAGTACACCAGAAAAAGGGAAATTCTTTCCAAAACTTGCTGCTGTATTTATACCCTACACCAGGGATCGGCAACCCGCGGCTCCGGAGCCGCATACGGCTCTTTCATCCCTCTACTGCGGGTCCTTGTGGCTTTGGAAAACAAATAATGAATATTTTAATTTAAATGTGTTTTATTTTAGCTCGTTAGTTTTTAAAATGTAATTCTAAATTTGAAAATTTTTGTGAACTTGTAGCATTAAAATAAAATGTGTTTGATCTTTTTGGTCGTTCAAAAATATGTGTCCAATGTGTGACACATGATGTGCGACATCCGCAGCACACGCAGTGTTGCCAACTTGATGACGTTCTCGCTAAATCTGGCAACTTTCCAAATCCTCTTGGCGACTTTATTGTCAAAAGCGACTAGCGACAAATCTAGCGACTCTTTCTGGTGTTACTCGAGACGTTTCTGGTGTTTTGGAGACTCTGACGTGAAAACACGTATCGTTGTGCCGTTCCTGTCCTCAGCGAGCAGCGGTGCTGCCTTGAGCACCTCTGTCCCAAAGCGCTCACAGTCGATCAGGAGTCCGGTCAGCAGTCTGGTCAGCAGTCCAGCTGCAGGCAGCAGGAACAACCAGACAGCATGTTTACTTTGCTGCAGGTGGATAATTTAAGATCGGCTTTTTATTTCATATATACAAGGAGGACTCAAATAGACGTTGAGTATTTTATTTGAAAGTAACCTTCAACCCAGCGTCTTTTTTTTTTTTGGAGTTCAAAATGTTTTTGTTGCAGAAATGCAGCACACTGTCGTTTTTTATACATAGCGTTAACGTAAAAACAATATATGCAGTGTTATCTTCATTTTAGATGTCAAAAGGGTTTTGTGGCTCCTGGTGCTTTCTTTTCCGTGGGAAACAGGTCCAAATGGCTCTTTGAGTGTTTAAGGTTGCCGACTCCTGCCCTACACCTTATTAAAGGGTGCCTCCTCAGCTGGGAGTGTGAATACAAACAGAGTTACACACAGTAATGGAGTAGAAGTGTGGAGGGCATGGTTTGAGAAAGACACAGAAACGCTGCATCAGCATGATGTACTGTAGTGCACAATATGCACCACCAGAAGTCGGTCATGATACAGACAACTGAAGAAACAGGCAGCCAAGCTTAGAAATATGCCATAAGAAAAAAGGGATACAGGAGAATAGTTTGGGTAATGTGTGCAGCACCTGAAGTACAGTGCCTGAAGGAATATCCAACACAAAGAGCAACAGCCAGCCTGCACTGTTCCCAATTAAAGCTGGGCATATATGATTATCTTCTTGGCAAAAACATAGTTGATTCCTGTATCACAGGAGTGTTTCTATTTCACTGGTTTATTTATAACTTCTCATTTCCAAACTATCCATCCATCCATCTTCTCCCGCTTATCCGGAGTCGGGTCGCGGAGGCAGCAGCCTTGGCAAAGCCGCCCAGACTTCCCGATCCACACACACCTCCCCCAGCTCTTCTGGGGGGACCCCGAGGTGTTCCCAGGCCAACTGGGAGACATA
>NW_007579771.1:87007-107028 GCF_000690725.1 Stegastes partitus
CTTTGTCTGTCCCGTCACCTAGAACCTATTTGCCATGGGTGACCCTACCAGGGGCATGAAGCCCCGGGCAACATAGCTTCTAGGATCATTCGGGCGCACAAATTCCCCCACCACGATAAGGTGGCAGTTCGAAAGGGGAGTCATTTCCAAACTAATAAATTATTATTTTTTAAATGTAAATGCTGTCCTATAATACACACATATCAAGAGTTTTGAGATGATATCAAGGTGGGAAAAATGGATGCCAATCAAGCTTTTGTCCAAAAAACGTTTCGTTACTTCCTCTATGAGTCACTCAACTGTTTGCTGGTTTGTCTACCTCTTCTGTATGTTCAGGTTTCTAGGTCACCTATATGCTGCTGAAGCCCTGATCTCTTTGGACAGGATCTCTGATGCTATTACTCACCTCAACCCAGAGAATGTCAGCGACGTGTCAATGGGAGTGCTGACCAGCGAGCAAGACCAGGGTCTGTGGGTTTTTCATGTCTCGCAGCAAAACAGATGTTTTATTGCTCATTGACATTTGCCAAATTGACAAGGATAATTTATTCTGATTATTTTGATCATTATTGAGATCACAATAATTTATCAGTTATTCACTGATTTTAGGGACAATGATTTTATTGCACTTTGACATTTAAACAGAGAACTGGTTTCACTTCCATGCTGTGCTGAATTACTGCTAATGTACAAATCTTTGTATTAAAACAAAAGTGGACCTCATTCAAAATGCATTGACTCGAAGCAAAATTAAACCAAAACTTTTAGGCCAAAATTAAAGCAACAGCACTAATTTCGCTTTCACATTGAGTTTATCTTGTTAAACAAGTTAGCTGTTGCACTAATTATAGTCTCATGCACTTCTTGCACATTGTGTGTTCTTAGTTGATGTCACTTGACCTAAATCTAATCCAAATCCAAAAACAATGGATGATAATATGTTTCAAACGGCAAGTTCTTTACCTTCTGCTCAAGACATTTAATTTTTGCTTTGTCAATTTGCTAGACTGCAGCTGCAACATCCAAAAGACTTTTGCAGATCTGGAAAAGAATTTTTAAAAAACCATCAGAATTTTAAAATATACAACCCTCCTCCTCCAGCTCTTTCCCCTCCTCTTTCTGCTCAAAGCTGTCCCACCACGCGAACATGCACTTGAAACTCTAAAAAAATGATCAAGCTAAAAGTCAAGATTCATTTGTGACTTCACATGGGATTTGACACCTGCTCTCACGAGTAAAAGTTTGCAAACTCATTGCACCACCACATTCTATTCTTACTGCAAATTTTTTGCTCTTTATACTATCTAATTTCTCTGGGTGAAAAGCCCTGGAATTGCCTAAAATCCATCACAGATGCTAGATTTTTTTAAAGCCTGAAGCCTTGGCAAAAATGACGTGCAGAATTTTCCTTTCAGACCACTGAAATTACAATGTGCTTGAACATTTAATATGGAATTTGTGCTCAATTATGCCCAAAAAATTACAGCCTCCTCCAGCTTCTTTTGTGCAGCCCTATGCTTTATATCTATTTCCTTAATGATGGTATGTTTTGTTCAGCAGGGTCTGACAAAGGAGATGAGCCTGTCGAGTCCTGTGAGTCTTCCTTGTTTACATCTTATTGCATGATTTTTACTTGAAATAATCCAAAATCTCTCCTGGACGATGTTTTAACATTTTGGAACCCAAAACTAAGTTTGAAATAATATTTTTGCCCAAATTTCAAGAATTTGATATAGACATATGTAATGCAGTCATGGAAAAAAATATTAGACCACCTTTGTTTTTGTTTTTTCAAAAACAATTTTATTCAGTTTTTCAAACAATGTTAAAGGACATGGACACAGCCAATAAGACTAATATCTGTAGAAGAACAGACAGACAAAACAAAAACAAATCAGACAATACAGTTAAAACAGCAAAAACAAAAAGGCAAACAAAGTAGTACATATACAAAATATACAAAATACCCCATCCCCTCACTGCTCACAGTTTCATTAACCTGCCAGAGTCCATCACATTTAATATATAAGTCCAGTCTCAGCCTGAATAGGAATGTCCAGTGTCCGTTTTCAGTCCAGAGGGCTTCCAATTGAGGTAAGAAAATCCTTATGACAATAAGTCAAGACTGTCCGCAGGAAGGTAGTCCATGAGTGGTGGCCAGGTGGTCAAGAATAACTATTCATTGCCTTTCATCACTGCACTAATCCTCTCACATGGAAGTACATAAAAAAATCTCTTTGTACCACATAGTAACAGTGGGAGGTTTGTCCTTGATCCACTTCAACAGTATACATGTTCTTGCCAAGAGTAACAGTTTATCTTGCAATTTAAATTTAAGAGAGGGGAGTGACACAAATTTAGATGGCAGGCCCAGTAGAAAGACGCCGGTGTCCTTGGGTTACTTTAGTTTTGAGAATGCCACAAAGCTCTTTTGTTATACAGGACCAGAAACGCGATATGTATTTACACTGCCAAAAAAGATGAATATAGTCCCCTCTCTCTCTGAGACATTTCAGGCATTGTGGTGACAGGCCTGGGTTCATGTTATTCTGAATGGAAGGTGTTATGTGTAATCTATGAAGAATTTTGTATTGAGTTTCCCTCAGTCTATTACAAGAAAACACATTTTTGATACAGTTCAAAGCTTCTTGCCAATCGTCCTCAACGTACTCATTATCTAGGTCCCTTTCCCATTTACGTTGGACATTAAACAAGCTTACAGGACAGGTGTCATGTAACAAGTAGTAAAAGGAGGAAATAAAATGGAAGGAATTCTTGCAATTAATAAGAGAGGATTCTGGGACACTTAACTTAGAAGTTTTGAGGGAGGGCAGACTCAGTTTCCTAATAAAGTGGCGAATCTGCAAGTACTCAAAAAAATGCTCCTTTGGAAGAACATACTGAAGTTGAAGTTGCTGAAAAAAGACATGAGAATACCAATTTCTTGTTCATTTTAATGCCTAGTAAAACTAAAGGTACATTTGTTTGGACAAATATAATGATAACAACAAAAATAGCTCATAACAGTTTAATTTAAAAGCTGATATCTAGCCATTTTCCATGGTTTTCTTGATAATAACCAAAATCACTTAAGTTCTTACATCAATAGCTTTGGCATCGTACTGTCAAAAACAGTGCTTTTAGACATTCGATGTTTTCTTTTCTGTCTGTTTTAGTCACACAGGAGTTAGTACTTGATTGCATAACCATTGTTTTTGATGACTGCAGCCACGCGTCTTGGCATGCTCTCCACCAATTTCTGACATTGTTCTGCTGTCACAGCAGCCCATTCCTGTCACACAAATTCAAACAAATTTGCTCTGTTTTTGGGCTTGTGGTTCTCCATTTTGCCTTTGATGATTTTCCACAGGTTTTCAATTGAATTTAAATCTGGTGATTGAGCAGGCCAAGGCATGGTTGGAATGTTCTGGTTCTCCATCCAGACTTTAACTGACCTTGCTGTGTGGCAAGGAGCATTGTCTTGTTGGAAAATCCAGTCATTGGAGGCAAGAAAGAGTTTTCCAGCTGATGGAAGAAGACTGTTTTCAAGAGTAGCCCTGTACATGACCTGGTTCTTTCACCCTTGTATTTGCCCTGTTCCACCCATACGAAAACAACCCCAGATCATCACTGATCCACCCCCATGTTTTACTGTAGGGGCAAGACAGTCTGGTTTGTAGGCTTCTCCTAACCAAAAAGTTGGCTGGACTGGGCATCAAGTGAAAATTGGATTCATCATTGAAGAGAGCCTTAGCCTAATCATCAACAGTCCAATCCTTGTGATCCCCAGCAAAGAGTAACTGGGCTTTCCTCTGCCTTTTGTTGACAAAGGGCTTCTTCCGTGCCCTGTGTGACTTCAAACCAGCTTCAAGAAGTCAGTTTGGAACTGTCCTTGCGACAGTGCCCACACATTTTCAAGGTCCCTGGAAGTCTGATGACAATTCCTGACACAGGAACGAATGAGTTTATGGTCATCTCGTGGGGTAGCGACCAGCTAGCAGTTTGGTAGTACCATATTCGGCTTGTTTTTTCTTGGTGTAATGAATGGCTATCTTGGAGATCTTCAGTTTTTTTTGCTACCTGTCTCTCACTCATGCCAATTTCCAGCAGTGCCAAAATGACTGCCTTTGTGGCTTTACATAATTCTTTTGTTTTAGGAATTATGTGAGACCTGACAACTTCTGAGTTGTGCTTAGGCTTGAATGTAAGCAGGAAACCACTCTAGGCCTTTGCATGTGCAGTGCTGCTTATGACATGAAATGGCCTCTTATACCCCTTTTCCACCAAACTGGTTCCAGTGCTAGTTCCGTGCTAGTGCCTGACTAAGCAAGCACCAGCTCTTTGCTGGGCAAGAGCTAAGCACCGAGTACGTCAGGGGTGGAGGGCGTGGTTAGTGTGACCACTGAGACCGATGAATGAATGGGACACACAAGCGGTGATGTGTGTCGTTTTTCGCCAGGACGTCCCTGGTCTGATCTCAGATGTATTGGAATGAGTCCCGGGACACACGGAGATTTTACACAAACTGTTGCGCCCTGGAAGCCGGTACAATTGTGTCCCACCAGCGGCACCACAGTGGTGAAAAACAGGACTTCTATAACTTTAGTGTACTGACGCTGTGGTCCTCTCATGAAAAACGGAGCGCACCTACGTGTGCTGTTTATTCCGCTCATAGAAAAGAGAAGAAAATCACTCGGTTTCATCTTGGATAAATCTGACATTAGAACGCCCTAGTTTACTCTTTGTAAAGTCATTTTTGGTCGCACACCAGTCTGAGCACCGTGGCCACCAACAGCCGCTACCGCAGCCAGCTATGTGGGGTGTTCGGGGAACATCAGTAAATTGTAGCGCCTATCGATAAGAAAATGTTCAGCACATCATATGTGTTGCCTGTGACAATGTGAGAAGTGCGAACAAATGAGAAAGTTGGATACACTGGTAAAAAAAAAAAAAAAAAAGTTGATCTGGTGTCATGTGTGGACTTCTGTGTGGTGTGAGCATTGTTCGGTAACTGGCTACATATGCAGTGACGTATGGTGAGGCTCTAACTTGGCTCCTTGCCGATGGAAAAGAAACCGGTTCCAAAATTGGAACCAACTAAACACTGGCCCTAGCACCAGCACTGAACTAGCACCTGGTGCTTCTTGGTGGAAAAGGGGTATTATGTACCTTGGGAATATAATTAAGCTTAAGCATGTCAAATAGGGCAAAGTATTCTGTAACCAGCTGCATTTTCTTTGTGTTCATTGTATTCTTCAGGTAATATACCTTTACTAGTGCCAGGCATTAAAATGAACAAGAAATCGAAAAAAACAAGGGTGGTCTAATCATTTTTTCCATGATTGTTAAATTTTTGATTTTCGCCCTCCAAACAAACAAAAAAAAATTTTTGCCTAGAAAGCCATTGTCAAGGTTCAGTATCTCCAGAAATATTACTACCGCAGTCATAAAATGTAGTGAGGAAAATTGTTCCCAGCAATCCAAATAACTGAGTGGTGTCAGCACTGGCCAAATATTTAGGGTCCAAGCACCCAAAAGTTCATTATTGGCCCTTTCAAATGAAAAAAAAAAAAGTAGCATTTTTTAACGGGGGATGTTTCAGGGCACAAGGAAGTTCTTAAAGTGTGTATATAGATGGCTCCATATTTTCTACTAAAAATTGTCTTTTGAGGCTTAGAGGCTGAACTTTTGAATCTACCATTAGTAGAGTATATATGATTTAAATGATAAGTATAGCACAAGTATGGCAACCCAAGGTTCCAGTCTTTTACTGTTATTACATGCCAAAATAGTGATTTGGACACATTCATCAGTCTACAAAAACTGGCTTGCAATAGTGTAACTTTGCTAATTAAATGTGCACAGTTAGAAGTTGCTTCCCTGTTGTTTTACTTTGAAATTTAACAAACATATGAGACTTTTTTGGCCTACTGAATATTTCCATAGAATAGAATAGAAAAATACTTTATTTATCCTACATACATTTATACACTTAGGACACTGCACACTGAACAGACAAACTGCTGTTAACACACATCGCAATACTTCTGGACATCTTTCAGTCCGCACTCTTCCCCATAATTGTGGTTGCATGTACTGAACTAGACCAAGAAATATGTGGTATTTCTATAGTATGAATAGTAATTTTACTCAAACTCGAAATAAAATATTATAATACTTTGAGATTCTAGTTCTAAGCCATAATCATCAAAATAATATAGTGAAATATTTTACTGTGTAATTAATATACAATATATAAAAGTTTACCTTTCTAAATTAAATTGCAAAAAAAACACCCAAACTTTTTCACAGTATTCAAAATCTTTGAGCTGCACTTGTAGACCCCTTTGCACACTAGTTTTAATGGTCCTACACTCCACATCCCCATTTTGGCTAGTCAAAATAGCAAAAATCTCTACATTTTCATTCCATATTGTTACACATCAAATTCTACTGATGTTGGTACAATGTTTACCAAAGACTGTATTTTTAAAATGGAGAAAATATGGATACATTCATATATACGCTGACATAAACTTTCTGAGACCCCTATATCACCCTTGTTTGAAAATTGTGCCCTTTTTTAAAATTCATGTTCAAGGAGCGATAATTAAAAATGTGGCCATTTAGATCTGCTGGAAATAATTTTGTCAATGTCTTTACCAAATTTTATGGCTGTGGGAGTTATATTTCTAGAGATATTGAACCCTTAAAATGGCAACTTGGGAAGTTGTGATGTTTTTTTTTGAGAGTAAAATTACAAGGTCTGAAACCATATGGATTTCTCAAAATTCTGCCAAAATGTTTTACAGAACCAAATCCCAAATAAGTAAACTCTGAACAAAATCTGAGACAGGCAATTGATACAGACTTACCCAAGAATACTCTTAATATGACATTGAGTCTGTAATAGTTCTGTAATAGTTCCTTGTGTGTATGCAGCAGGGAAGCAAACTCCCTTGTGTTACCCCAGCAGCGTGACATCAGCTCGGGCCATGATGCTTTTCAACCTAGGCAGTGCTTACTGCTTGAGGAGCGAGTATGAGAAGGCCCGCAAGTGTCTGCATCAGGTAACCATGGAAACAAATATTGTATGTGACTTCAGCAAATCTTGGAAATGTTCAGAGTTGTAAGTTATATGTACGTTATAAATGCAACCCTTTCTGGGAGGCAGGGTTTACAACCGATTAAATGCGTAGCATGATGTAACACATTGTGATCATGAGTCATCAAATTTGCAGGTTCTGCAGCTTTAAACGCTAACCCTGCTAGCATGCTTTAGGTGATGGTACACTAATAATTTAGAGGTCATCTAATTGTAATTTGTGTAATCTTCATCAGGCAGCATCAATGGTGAACACAAAGGAGATTCCACCTGAAGCCATCCTGCTGGGAGTGTACCTAGAGCTACAGAATGGTGAGATCTCTGACACTCACTGACACTCACTCTGTCTCTGTCCCTCTCTCTCTCTCTATATATATATATATATATATATATAAATAAATAAAAGTTACGTTTATCTTTTTAAATACAATTGCAAACAAACCAAAAGTTTTTCACAGTATTCAAATTCTTTGAGCTGCGCTTGTAGACCTCTTTGCACGCTAGTTTTAATGGTCTAGAGTCCACATCCCCATTTTGAGGAGTGTGTACACACACACTCCTCAAGAGAGAGACAGATACAGAGACCATTGGAGCCTAGTTATACATTGTTGCAGTAATTGTAGATCCGTCTGTCATTGTTTTTTATCACCATGTTTTTTGTAATCTATCTCATCTATGTATCCATGTAGATCATATATCGAGCATATATCATAGTACCAGGTAAAAGCTTGGACCCACATATTCATTCAGGGGTCTCTTTCTTTTACTACATTCTACAGTGTATAACAGCATTAACGCCATCAAGACAGACATAACAAATAGAACTATATAGTGAGGTAAAAAGTGTAAATAAACCAAATTATGTTTCATATTCACGTTTCCTCAAAGTAGCAACCTTTGGCTTTGATAACAGCTTTGTTCACTCGTATCCCGTTTGCTTTTTTTTAAGTACATTTGTGTCTTATTTTAGCATTTTCCACTTTTTATATTATCTAAATCTATAGCAATGTCAGTTGAAAACTGTCAAAACAGATTTATTGGGATATGTGAGTGTCCACCATGCTTATTTTGTGTTATCTGTTTACTGACCATTGAAAAGGCTGCCAAACAAATGAATGCCTATCAAAGCCACAATTACAGCTCCTCCTCCATGCTGCACAGTGGAAACCACACTTGCAGATAC
This sequence comes from Stegastes partitus, assembly GCF_000690725.1. Lineage (NCBI taxonomy): Eukaryota > Metazoa > Chordata > Actinopteri > Pomacentridae > Stegastes > Stegastes partitus. Next base: position 95,296 of record NW_007579771.1, read on the forward strand.
AGTATTTTTCTCTTTTTTGCACAAAGACACAGTGAAACAATCCAACTAATCAGACTCTAGTCCAGATTTCCACTGATCTAATGTCTGTTTCCTGGTTTAGACAGTTATACCATATATTACACAGCAGTTACACCATGAAGGCCTAATTTAGAGTCAGGCCTCCACAGTGAATGTTGAGATAAGTTGGCTGCTTAAACTTTGTCGGGTACTAGCTTAGTTGTACTCATGGCCCTTTGCAATGTGTTTCTCATTCACCCATTCACACACACATACAGTCATACAACAATGGCAACAGACAAAGAGGCAGCCTTTGGGAGCAACTTTGGGCTTAGTGTTTCATCACAGTGGTTTTTGAGACTGTACTTAACTCTGAATATAAGGTTAGTGACTCATGGCTTATGAAAAAGGTGTGCTTAATTTGCATTATTTTTGTATGTCATATCCATATTTAATGGTAAATACAAGTATTGCATCAGACTCTGTATCAAATAATACTCACAAATTCATGAAGGTCCTGATCAGAGTCAAAAGAAACTGGTTGCGATACCCTGATTTTATACTGCTTTGGCTTGCCTCTGTAACCACTGAAAGCTCTGCTGAGCTTTGTCTGGTCACACTCGAGTTTCTCTCTATGATGCGTTTTATTATCTGTTGTTCCTTTCAGTGTGTGTAATGGGTTACGCCTGGAATATAATCCCTGAATCCATGTTGTGTGTCCTCAGGAAACACTCAGCTGGCCCTGCAGATCATCAAACGGAACCAGCTGCTGCCCATGGTAGTCCAGAGGGTCTCCCCAGACTCCCGCAAGAAACCCATCCAACCCTTTCAGTCCGTCAATCCCATCCAGTTCTCATCCTTCACACAAATTCAGCGTAAATAAGTCATCTCCAACCACCCCATTCCACATACACCACCCACCCTTTCAGAGCCTGAACATATATGGTGCGGCTTCCCCTCAGCATCGAAACTGTATGTACTGCAGGTGTGTCTGATGACCGATGGGGAGAAAAGAACTCCAGCTGCAGTGGTGTCCAGTGACTGAGACCACCTGGCTTTTTATTTCCATTTGAATGAGGAATGAGTGTGTTGTCTGAACAATAAAAATAAATTTTATTTACTCTATGAAATGTGTGACATTTCCTCTCCTTTTTGCCATGCAGGCTGTGAAAGCCACAGTGGATGTTAAATGGATATTTTGATAATGTTGTGGCATTTGAGCTGAACACAAAAGGTTATTACAATACTGACTGAGATTCAGCAGGGTGTTACTGAAAGTTATGTCAGAATCAGAGAGATAACTGCTTAACCATCAATCCAAAGCCCAGTGTTTTTTCACATTTATTAATAAATTAAACAGTCCACAATTAAATACTAACTTGTATTTGAATTCAAATCTATATGATGAAAGTACTTCACCTCCATAACCTTGTTTTAGATGGCTAACTGACAGCATGAATATGGGTTCATAAATACCGATGTGTCAAATTTGGTGTCAGAACTGCATATGAAATTTCCAAAATATCCATAACAGCTCTATCCAGAGCAACACATCATCACACTTAATTCACAAGCAGTTGTCCACAGTCCCAGTTAACACCGTATTCTCTATGCAAAACAGATGACACAAATTACTGGGCTGAATTTGTGACAAAACACTGTATGAACTCTATAGATGTTTTTGGATTGTCTCTCCACAATCAGTTTCTGATCACATAAATAACAGTCATGTTCTCACACAGTTATGGTTTCTTCTAGACAAAAATACTGCATTTGATACTTCTACAGTGACAATGTTGACTTTTGGGCATTCGTATGACTTTTAACACAATAAACACTTTTGCCTGTCTAGTGTAAATTTACCTGAAAATCCTAACTATGTGCATTGATTGTTAGTGACTATTTTAGTTTTGTGCCTTTACAAGTACTATTTCATTATTTTTCAGTGCACGCTACACAGAAACAATAAATACTGACTTTGTTAAACCACAAAGCCTCAACTCTCATCCTAACAGACACACCAGGTGGGCGGCCACCCATCTCCACATTCTTTTTGCCTTATTTGACAACAGGATAAAGTGCTTCTTATTGGATGTGCCCACTCTGGTCGGCTTGAATAGGTTCTCTAGGGGTTCCTTGAAAACTAGCAAATCAAAACTTTTCTGACTTTGAATCATCTTTGTGTACAAAATGTGCTGTGGAAATTAACTTGCCTTGCAACCTCCTGACATCAACAAATGAGCCTGCTAAGTGTATGTATTTCTTGTCTGAACAGCATTAAAATTGAAAAAATATCTCTTAGACTTGAACTGACTGAAATCCTGCAGGTTTTCTTCATGACCCTCTAGATCAGCTCTTCCAGTCCCAGGGAAGATAAAGGTCCCCATCTTGCATGACTGAGTAGAAGTGAGATACGCAAATAAGTAGGCCCTGCATTAAGGGGGAGTGCTGCTCCACCAGCCTTTTACAGCACAGGATCATCTGGCTGGAGCTGACACTAGGCTCCTTGGTCAGACTCCTCAGAGACAGACTCTGGAGACACAGCTTCACCACAGCCTCCTCCTCTGCTTGCAGCCTTTACACACACAAAGTAAATGAGTCAGCAACAATCCTGATGAACCAGTATGAGGTCTGGTGTCTTTTGGAACAAACAGTCATGATGAGTATCTGCCATGAGCAGCAATGATCATCACACAGCAACTAAGTGGCAGCACAATAAGGATTTTGGATTATCTTGCCTTTATGTTCATTTTGTGTTATGTCACAACACATTTACATAGTTTCACAGTTCCATTGCAGGTTATGTAATTATCAAACCATGCAGCAAAGCACTGAAAATACTAAATGTTACTGGAAAAATAATGAACTGTATCAGGGTTTTTATTCATTCAGGTTATTTTATTTCATTCATGTAAATGTAGAATTTTCAATACCAGTTTTACAAAACAAATGCACTGTAACCCAAACTACTTATACACATTTCATGACTAACAAAGAAGCAGAAAAAAATTCCTCAATGGACAGCTTCTTGAATTAATCAATCCAATAATTTTGTCACTCAGTAACTCATAAAATGTATTATGTAAACACTTTTGCAAATAGAAACTTACTTAAGACAGTCTTGGCAATATTTTAAAGGGGCACAAGGTAAAAGGAAAATTAGTGTATTAAATTGTGGATCACGAAAATCTTAATGTCACAGGATTTCTTTACTAAAATGTGCTGGACACTTAAGTATAAAGGGGCACTCCCTTTATAGATGCTGGGTTCACGGTGTGAGTACATAATACATAATACACATGTGCATTTTCTAAAAAAACAACCAACCTAGTGGCAGTAAGAAGAAAAGTTCCTTTGTTTGTTGTATATGGCTAAACAAAAAAAGTTTATAAAAGAAAACTGTGTGCATGAGAATGCCAGTGATTTTGGCACATGTAGTAACAGCTGTGGACTTCAGTTACAAAAATGAAGACTCATGACTTGAACTCTGCTCTAAGAGATGACTTGCTTGAGACTTGCCAGCAAAAAGCTGAGGAGACTTGGTGTCTCAAAATTATTCTTTAAAGTTTATTTTTTTTTGTAGTTCTGCCAGAATATCTCCTGTTGCTATGCATGTAATTCTGAAGCACATATTTTTTATTTGCTATTACTTGCTCTTAATTATTAAAAGAGCTAATTTTAAAAATACGTATTTATACCATTTAGTATTAGGCACATATTTAGGATTCAATATTCTTAATAATCTTCATTTGTTCACTCTAGTAACTACTTACAAAACATGTCACCTGTCCTTTATAAAAGATGAATTATTTTAACTGCTGGATTACTGAAACCGTTTTAGCATCCTGTATAATGCTTCAAAATCCTAGTGCTTCTTACCAAAGCTGAATCTTGTTAGTCCAGTTGAATATAGCACAATACATGAGCATGAACTTTTCCTTTCCTCTGAATTTAGGATTTTTGTTCAACCTGACACAAGCAAGTGTTCCCTTGGAGCAATCTAAGCTACCTTTGCAATATCAACAACATAAGGCTTAAGTCAGAGCCTTTGTAAAAATTTGCACTCAACCCTGCAATCAGTATGAATGGACATTGCTTCTGTAAAATATTAGCACTACTTGAAAAACAAAATGTGATTGACAACTTCCTTAAAGTTCTAAGTAACTAAACTGACTGTAAAATGTGTTAATTAACTAATACGAAACATAGTTTACTACAAAAAAAATAATCATTTAAGTCAAGAACTGGTAGTTAATCTTCACCTCCTCTGATGTTTATCATTTTACTATTATATCAGTTCAAATGTGATCCCTCACACATCACGCTGCCCAATTATTACAGCTTTGGCCCAAATGTCACATTCAGGATTAGCATGGAGATATATGTTACAATCTAATCAGAAGCAACGGTGTATAGAAACACTAAAACGTACCACAAGACGGAAACTCTTCTGACTTTTGGACAGCTTTTAAATGCAGACAGGATTGCAGAACATTTCTTGTTCCTGAAACTTTACAGCAGGAATTGCTCTTTTGAACTCACTGTTTTTTGCGTTGGATGCGCTGTCTGGCCTCAGGGGCATAGTTCTGGAGGAAGGCCTGCAGCTTGGGAGGGTCACAGTTTGTGGGAATAATGAAGTGCCCCATCTCATGAAGACTGGGTTTGGAGCGGTCACTGGTATGGACACAAACAACAAGTAATGTCTTACTAAAAGTAAAATGAACGTGTTTGTGGCTTTTAGAGGGTAAGGTCACTGCATACTTCTCCAACAACATAGTGAGGTCCTGCAGGCTCCTGGGGTGTAGGTGAAGGCGTTGGGACATCAGGCTCTGATGGAAGGTTCGGAGAGTGCTGTAGTGCTCGGTGATAGGCTGGACTGGCCCCAGCCTTTCCATGTGGACCACTTGAGTCCCACCCAGGAGGAGACTGATCCTTTCCTTCAGCCAGTCTGTCTGGTGATGCAGGCTACGGTAGCTGGGCAGCTGCTCTAATAGCTGGGAGGACATGGGTAGAGGACAAGTTAGAAAACAAAGAGGAAAACAGTGAACATGTGACAGCATAAGGACTGCAGCTGCATTACTTTGGTCCACTGATGATGAACATCCATGGTTCCCAGCATAACATGTCCAGAGGCATTCATCCCTGACTGGTCAGCGAACACAATGGTATGTCCTGATAGGTGGACAGGAGAGCTAATTAAATTATATCCATCTGTGCCAGTCCATTCACTGGTCTTAGGCAGAGAAATCTGTTATAGAAAGTTGCCTGCGGTACAAAAAGAAGCTGCACAATATTTGAGAAATGTTCAGGTTATAAGGAAAAGGTCACAAAAAGTTAAAAATATACTATTGTGATTTATTTAAAACTATAGTTTTTTTTTGTTTTTGTCAACATGAAATACACTGTACAGTACATGTTTTAATATACATAGATAAGAAATCAGATTCTAAAAAAGTTTCTTCTAACTTTAGAATTCTGACCCACTCAAATCTAATCTGGCTGTGACATAACTTTCTTACTTCAGCTGGGATGAGATTCTTTACCTTGCAGGTGGATCAGGGCCTCAGGATTCTGCTGAGATAGTCGGACCAGACTCTGAAGCTGACAACACCTATGGGCCACTCCCCAGTTGCGTTGCCACCTGCACCACACAACTGACATCATCAACGCAGAAATATGTTCACTACTTCTTAGTAGTTCATGTATAGTCTAAAACTAGCACCCTAAAGAACAATTCAGTACAGTTTTACCATTACCAGGACACTTCAGAGTTAACTTCTGACTGCCTATTCCCAAACCTTAACTGCACATAATAGACACATTTAGTTAAAATACAGTGTTGTTGCCATTTCTTTAGCGGCTCCCACAGTGTTGAAACAACATGAGTAAGCATACCTGATATCAGCTAAATTAAATTTGTAACACAGTTCCTTTTTTAGTCTCTTCAGCTCTTCTCTCCGAGGAAGACTAGCATTGTGTTTCTTTGTGGCCTCAGGCTCGTTGTTTCTCAGCCACAAGCTGACAAAAGATTAGACAATATGAGACCACTCTGAGCTGACTGAAATAGACAAGTCCACATAGGATTTCACTACTCATTTAATAGATTTTAAATGTACACAACAAAGTTTTAAATCAAACAATGCATTCTATAAAACTGTTGTAATTGCTATCTTTTGTGGTGATAAAAGATATCAAAATAGAATTTTCACCAACTCTGTCATTCATCTTAGCCCTATGCAGCTTTTAAGTGACTTCTAGTTAATTATTTTGGTTTTAAAGCTCATTGCTTCACTTGGTACGCTCTTAGCATAAAGACTAGAGGATGGACAAACAACTAGTCTTGTTCTAACACCCCTTAATTCCACCTGTTATATCTCTACAGTTAAATCAGCACACAAACAGCATTTTGAGGCCATGTGTTTTACAATTTAACACACTTCTGTCTCTACCAAAACAGTACTCAAGTTTGAAACCAACCTCTACACGATGTACCGTGTATAGTTCACAAATAATTGTGAGTTGAGTTCTACTGTCACTAACCTGAGTGTAGGCTCCACTCTCCTAGCCTGCTGCAGCTCCTGTTCATGGTCTCTGAAGCCAGTGAAGGTGTAGTAACTTTTATCCCATTTGATTTTCCTGTAGAAAGGCAACTGTGCCTCAGGTGGGCTTTTTGATATCTCTGTACTTGCTTTCAGTGCCTTCATGTGGTCCACAGGTAGACTGCAGGACGTCAAGACGTTCATCACTGTGCTCAAGACGTCATTTGTGTGCAGGGTGAAACTCACTGAGCGGAATCCTGAGAACCAGGCAGAGGGTATAAAATTTCTCAAACAGAACTCAACAGTATTATGCTCAGTACCAATAGAAACTGACCTGAGGTGAGGGGATCTGGCTGCTCATCACTGCTATCCTTTGTGTCCCTTACATAAAAGGTGAGCTTCATTGGCTGAACTGAATGTGATCCAGGCTTTTGCAAGTTTTCCAGATAGCCATTTAGCCTTTTTAATGAATTCTCATTCACATCCTGTAAAACAATTGTTCCCAAATATTTTACACCATGTCAGCACCAATTTCAATATAGCAGGCTGATTTTAATGATTATCTTTTATATTATATTGTATTACGCACGTCTGTTGATAGTCAAGTAGCAATAAATCTGACAGTTTTATTCAAACGTCCCAAAAAGGCTGGAATGTATCTGCATTTTTTGAACATTTTTCAAATCTTTTTATCACTTTCTCTGGTAGTCATTATTTTTATGACTGCTCAGTGCCCAACAAAATAGAACATTAAATGGTATAGAGTAGGTGCCTCTTCTGTCTCTTCAGCCTATGCCTGTTGCTATACACGCACATACTACGGACTGTCCCAAAATAGCCTTTGAACTATTACTTTTCAAATCAATCCCTTCAGATTTACAGATATATAACCTAATACATATTTAGATTTATTGCATTTCTGAAAAAATTATGTATGTAAGGGACCTACCCGTTCTCTGGGGTATTGACCGAAGAAGTCTGGGTGGACTGCAAGATAAAATGGTCTGAGTGCATTGACAGCCTCTGCCCCTGACAAAGTTCTCTGATGAACTAAATATGTAGCCACATGTTTCCTGTGTAGCCTACAAAAAAAAAGGACATGGATGTTAGCTATTCTTTAAAACAGACAAAATGTTAGTGGTGGCTCTAAATACTGTACAGTCAGTGGTGGAGGTGAGATGGAAATAGTCACATTTACGTTGCGTAACTCGTGCTTAGTGGTTATTGATCGATAATGTATTATTTGCCTGAAAATACTACAAATTGTAAGCCCAATGTGTCATCACCCAAATAGCTTTTCCTAAAATGTTTTTAACTTGACTTTTTTATTTGATGAATACATTAAATTACTTTAATAAAACCCCATCAACCATATTATATGAGATGAAGATGACTGTAGTCCAATACAAGACTTTATTCCATGGTGCCAAACTACTTTGAGTTCCTGGCAAACAAGAAAGTGCAGCTGGTGGTTTACCTGGGACAAAACATCCTTTGATCACACCTGTTAACATCCAGGGAATGGACATAGAGATTGTTCAGACATATGCATGTCTGTTCTCCACCTGGGATCCTGCTCTATCCCATCACTCCACCCTAACCAGTCGAGGCAGATGGCCACCGTCCCACTGCCACTAACAGTTTGCTCAAGGGGACTCCGAAGGAAATGCTGGTTTTGTTAGGTATGTCTGTACAGATTTTGCAGGGGTTCACCTTACTATGTGAAGTGTGTTGAAATGATCTATGCTGCAAATTGGCGCTATAGAAATAAAATACAATTGTATTCATTATAAATACCAGTGTGTTCACTTCAGACGGCCAACTGAACTGGCCTAGTGACAAAGACCTTGTGCAAAAAGGGAGAACTAACTGTAGCTGCTGAGGAAACTAACATCATTTTGTCTGTTTTGTTGCTACAGAAACTGTACTTTTAGCCGCTATCTGTGAACACAACACACTTTACCTTTCATCTGATTCTGTCCCCTCAAATTTTATTTTTATATATAATTCTGTATTGTAACTAGGAAGTGCAATCCCAATTATTTACCATTTCTTCAACATCCAATATCAGTCAAACTTACAATGCTGCATTATAAACTTCACTGGTCTACCTCTGTTACTGCAGCATTTTTTCCTCCTACAAACGTATCTCACTTACGTGCAATAACTGTTACTACTTCATCCTTGTGTATACAGTCATCTTAAAAAAACGTCCATCTGTATATAATGTTTTACCTTGCAATTTTGCACTGTGTGTTTCTATATTATTCTTTTGGAGCCTATCCCAGTTGACTTAGGGCGAAGGCAGGGGACACCCTGGACAGGTTGCCAGTCTATCACAGGGCTACACTTAGAGACAGACAACCAAGCACACTCACAGTCGCACCTACGGACAATTTAGTATCACCAGTATACACTATAATAAGTGCAATAAATGAGCAACGACTTTAAGCCTGGAAACAATGCTGCACTTTATTCTTGGGCATAAAGCTCAAAAATTCCAAGTTAAAATATGGAATGGCCTGTAGGCTTCCAGGACTCTGTTGTATGGAGCGATGAGACTAACTGCTTAAACCCATGAAACAGCACACTATCTGGCACATATGAAGAGAAGTGCCCACAGTCAAGCATGGTAGTGGCTTTGTCTTGTTGTGTGGGTGTTTTAGTGCTGTGGAAACTGGTTAGCTTGACTGTGTGTATGGCATCATGGATTTTATGTTTGAAAGAATGTAATGCTCTCAATTTGTAAATTGAAGCCAGACAAATATTGGATTTTCCAGCAAGACAATATCCCAAGCATATGGCCATGTCAACCAAATCCAGTACAGGAAGCTGGGAACATCATTAAGTTGCCATCCCAGTGCCTGGACGGATGGATGGATGAACACTGTGTTTTTAAAATTCACACAAATATGCTTCATTTAACTAACTAGCTACCAGAGTTTAATTTGATATGTTTTTAAAAAAAAATTATTTATAGCACAAGAATGCCTTGTAAGTTCAGGTGGCTTAACAGGTTTGCATTGCAACTGTCATTTTCCTCACTTTATTGCCAATTTTGATTATTTTCTGACTGTTTACAGTGTATTCTTTATATTAAAGCTGTATATGGTACGTAACAGATAAATATTTTTCTGTCTTTAAGGTGTCCTATTTGAATTGTGCATTAATCATGTCACTGAGTCATCTGATTTGTAATGTAGTTTAAGAATGTACAAATTTGGGATCATTTGGTATATTTGTCCTACACTCTATCATAGCCTGACATATCAAATTAACATCGGGCTCAACTGTTCTTGAAATTTATAGCTGTAGCTAAGAGGAGCTAATGCTAATACCATGCACAAAGTTCCATCATACCTCTTAAAGTAGTGTTACCTGATGGTGCATCGCAGGAGGGCGTTGACAGACATTGCCGATGCTGCTAGTCAACAGATGAGCATTTAATCATGGCCTCTGCAGGAAGTCCATCTGCAGCCCTGGTATCAAAACTAGATACATTATTTGTTACCCAGTATCTGTCATAAGCACAGAACAGCGTTCGGCAGTATTCTTTAATTTACGGCAACTTGTCAACACTGGGCAGGAAAGAACTACATTTGCATCACAAAAATCAATTTGATATTTATCTGTTTTTGTCTTTAATCTCAGCCACAGCTGAATACAAACTAAATACCCAAGGATTGCCTGATGTTAGCTACTGAGTTAGCTAGCTATACGATCGGCATTTAGCCGTTTAGTCAAGTCGTCATTAGAGCAAAACAAATATTGGAGAGAACGGATGACAGAAAAATAACCACACTTTACTACTTCAACAGTGTTTCCTTTGTGACTACTGCAAATTACCCACTGACATCAAATCGCGAGGTACCTCTGTAGGCTCGTCTTATTTCATTAATTGCAGCCTTCTCGATCCTTGGTCCTCCGACCCGTGACCCGGAAGTCGATCTTGGTGCATCATAAAAAAAAATTTAAAAAAAAAGGACGTCTCGTTTCCGCATCCCGAGGATCGAGGAGGCTTATTGCAGGAACTGTGAAGGAGGATGCACAGGTGTATCTCTGTGCCACTACTATACTTCACACTTAATATCTGTATTAAATAAAAATAAATAAATTGTGTCACATCTGTACACTCTCGTGACATTCTACTGTGTTGTGACTTGAATTATAAGTGTTCTCAACAGGGGGAGGGGGACAAAACCCACTAGGGGGCCACAGAGAGCTGCCAGGGGGGCCTTGAGATGGCTGAGAATGTTAAGAAAAATACACAAAAAAAATAAAAAATTCTAATGACAAAATAACGAGAGAAACAAATAGTCAATCTGTAGTGCTTCATTTGTATAAACTACCTATCCCAATTACAACAAATAAATAAGGCAAGGCAAGGCAGGTTTATTTGTATAGCAGCACAATTCGCACCTGAGGTAATTTGAAGAGCTTCACACAAAAATATAAGAAGACAGATAAAATCAGTCCACAGAACATCAACACAATTATTGATTAATTACATTAAAAGCAAAGAGGTATAGGATTAGATTTGTGTCAAAATTTTTAACCATCCATCCATTTTCTATACACCGCTTAATCCTCATTAGGGTATACTCCCCAGAGTGGGATTAGAGAGGAGGAAAAAAAATAAGAAAAAAAAAGTACAGAGTGCTCATCAAAGGAAAGTGCCAGAGCAGCAATTCACACTTAATCCTAGCGGTGGGCGGGCTCTTTCATGGCGCGTTCCTGTTGGTTGTTGAGTTTTTGAGCGACACGGCCGTGACCCGGAGGTTCTTCCCCTGTTTATTTGAATTGACCTCTGGGACATATAAAGTTTTTTGAATTTTTTTCGATTCAATAAGCGAGAGAAAGACAAAGGCCGTTGTCAAAATCCAAACAAAAAATCTGGCAGCTCAAACAAAAAAAAAGAGAAGCGCAACCAAATGAGAGAGACGAAGAAGGAAGCGAGAACAAAACTACATCCTCAATCAAAATAAAAGACAGAGTTTTTGTTTTCAAGTGACAATTTTTATTTTGAAGGCTATAATTTTTTGCTTGAGTTAATTTTATTCTCTCTTAAATCCATTAGTTTTGTTTGACTTTTGATAAGTTTTGGTTAAAAATTTGGACACAAATCTAATCCCATACAACACTGTTTGCCGTCATATTTATCATACTAGAAGACATCCTGAAGCAGAAATTTGTTTCT
>NW_007579772.1:0-28856 GCF_000690725.1 Stegastes partitus
TGCAAACAGACAACAAAGAGACAAATTGGTACCAAATACCCAAAGAAACACAAAACAGCTCCAAAAAGGCAACTTAAAGACCCAAAATGACAACAGAGACACAACCACATGAGGACACAAGATGATTATGAAGAGATTACACAAAATGACTCCAAAAGTGCAAAAGAAATGCTAATTGGCTGCAAAGAGACACAAAACAACAACATAAAAGCACTGGTTGACGACAAAAAGACACAAAAGTGACACAAAACAACCACATTAAGACGCAAAATGATTTTGAGGAGCCACAAATAGACCACAGAGAGACAAAATGATACTAAATAACCAAAAAAAACACACAAAATTACTTCAAAACTTCCTGAGAGACACAAAAAAGCTCAACAAGGAAAAGTAAATTTACTACAAAGAAACACAAAACAGCCACACAATAGCACAAAATGACATCAGAGAGACACAAAATGGTTATGAGGGGATGCGAACAAGACACCAGATGATACAAAATAACAAGAGAAACCCAAAGTTACAACAAAATGGCAACAAATAAATGCTAATTGACTACAAAGAAACACAAAACAGTCACAAAATAGCCCAAAATGACAACAAAGAGACACAAAACAAACAGCAAAAACCCACAAAACAAGCACAAAGCAAACCAAAAAGCTCTACATTTCTTTCAGTCTGAGCGTGTGGAGGTGCTCAGGGGAACTTTTGCACGCCCCAGAAGTACTCTGGCGAGGAACGGAAGGAGTTCAAAACAGGAGTCAGAGGTTTACAATCTTTGAAGTTCGTATCCAGAAATAGAGCCGCGTCACGTCTGCGCACAAATTTATATTTACCAACTAAAAACAGTCTGTGATCACTTTATACAAAAAAGGGATGTCAAAAGGTGGAATAAAGTAAAACTGCGTTGCTTTGTCTGGACAGACTTCTCCCTCGCTGGTACAGTGAGAGGTTTAAATCTGATGTTTTCTGTGGGTGGGAATGCAAACCTTAACTTTATTTACAGAATGCAAATGATGAGGTGATGCAGGCTGATGAATTTACATTAAACTCCTTCCTCGTGCTTTGACACAGGAAGTTAAAGTGGGTTTAGAAAGTGTTCAAATCTGATTAAATATGTTTGTTTAGCGATAGATTCTTCAGACGTTAATGCATTTATTAAAGTTATCAAAAACAAAGACGACGTGTCTCATTTATAGAATTAACCAGACTATTTGCTAATGCACTCTAATTGGATTTCTTCGTGTTTGTTTTAAGCCTTAAAAGTTGGCCTCATTAGCAGAAAGCACGTACACAGATGTAAATTTTGATGTATATCCATAAAGCAAGCCTGTGAAGATGTGCACACACGCAGAGAGAATCAGATATGCAGTGTGGGATGATTGGAAATTATGCAAAAATAGAAATAAAAATGCAGCGGATATGCATATATATATATATATAAAGCAATGGATATAAGGTATGCAGACGCTTCCCAAAACAGATATTTCGAGCAGATAAACCGAAACGGGAGGGCAAAAGAGAGAGAGAGAGAGATATTTCAACACGCAGGCATCTTGACTCACACACTCACGAGGATCATGACCTCAATTTTCGGTGTCTGCCACTAGGAAAGCACAGGTGCACTCAAGAAGAGACGGCTAGCTAGCCAGCTAGCCAGCTAGCTATTGAGTTTGTGTACCCCCGAGGGCAAAAACATGTCCACCGAGCAAACCTTTTATGTTTCTCTCAACAAACGGTTCAGTCGGGGGTAGCGGTGAGGAGGAGAGGAGGGGGGGGGCGACTGTTGGTGATGGTGAAAATGTATTCTGCTCCACATTCAAAGTTTGATTGAGTCTGACAGCTAAAAAGCTAATGCAGTAAAGAGTAGGGCTCCTTGTNACAAAGAGACACAAAACAAGATGCAAACAGACAACAAAGAGACAAATTGGTACCAAATACCCAAAGAAACACAAAACAGCTCCAAAAAGGCAACTTAAAGACCCAAAATGACAACAGAGACACAACCACATGAGGACACAAGATGATTATGAAGAGATTACACAAAATGACTCCAAAAGTGCAAAAGAAATGCTAATTGGCTGCAAAGAGACACAAAACAACAACATAAAAGCACTGGTTGACGACAAAAAGACACAAAAGTGACACAAAACAACCACATTGAGATGCAAAATGATCTTGAGGAGACACAAACAGACCACAGAGAGACAAAATGATACTAAATAACCAAAAAAAACACACAAAATTACTTCAAAACTTCCTGAGAGACACAAAAAAGCTCAACAAGGAAAAGTAAATTTACTACAAAGAAACACAAAACAGCCACACAATAGCACAAAATGACATCAGAGAGACACAAAATGGTTATGAGGGGATGCGAACAAGACACCAGATGATACAAAATAACAAGAGAAACCCAAAGTTACAACAAAATGGCAACAAATAAATGCTAATTGACTACAAAGAAACACAAAACAGTCACAAAATAGCCCAAAATGACAACAAAGAGACACAAAACAACCGCAAAAACCCACAAAACAAGCACAAAGCAAACCAAAAAGCTCTACATTTCTTTCAGTCTGAGTGTGTGGAGGTGCTCAGGGGAACTTTTACACGCCCCAGAAGTACTCTGGCGAGGAACGGAAGGAGTTCAAAACAGGAGTCAGAGGTTTACAATCTTTGAAGTTCGTATCCAGAAATAGAGCCGCGTCACGTCTGCGCACAAATTTATATTTACCAACTAAAAACAGTCTGTGATCACTTTATACAAAAAAGGGATGTCAAAAGGTGGAATAAAGTAAAACTGCGTTGCTTTGTCTGGACAGACTTCTCCCTCGCTGGTACAGTGAGAGGTTTAAATCTGATGTTTTCTGTGGGTGGGAATGGAAACCTTAACTTTATTTACAGAATGCAAATGATGAGGTGATGCAGGCTGATGAATTTACATTAAACTCCTTCCTCGTGCTTTGACACAGGAAGTTAAAGTGGGTTTAGAAAGTGTTCAAATCTGATTAAATATGTTTGTTTAGCGATAGATTCTTCAGACGTTAATGCATTTATTAAAGTTATCAAAAACAAAGACGACGTGTCTCATTTATAGAATTAACCAGACTATTTGCTAATGCACTCTAATTGGATTTCTTCGTGTTTGTTTTAAGCCTTAAAAGTTGGCCTCATTAGCAGAAAGCACGTACACAGATGTAAATTTTGATGTATATCCATAAAGCAAGCCTGTGAAGATGTGCACACACGCAGAGAGAATCAGATATGCAGTGTGGGATGATTGGAAATTATGCAAAAATAGAAATAAAAATGCAGCGGATATGCATATATATATATATATAAAGCAATGGATATAAGGTATGCAGACGCTTCCCAAAACAGATATTTCGAGCAGATAAACCGAAACGGGAGGGCAAAAGAGAGAGAGAGAGAGATATTTCAACACGCAGGCATCTTGACTCACACACTCACGAGGATCATGACCTCAATTTTCGGTGTCTGCCACTAGGAAAGCACAGGTGCACTCAAGAAGAGACGGCTAGCTAGCCAGCTAGCCAGCTAGCTATTGAGTTTGTGTACCCCTGAGGGCAAAAACATGTCCACCGAGCAAACCTTTTATGTTTCTCTCAACAAACGGTTCAGTCGGGGGTAGCGGTGAGGAGGAGAGAGGAGGGGGGGGCGACTGTTGGTGATGGTGAAAATGTATTCTGCTCCACATTCAAAGTTTGATTGAGTCTGACAGCTAAAAAGCTAATGCAGTAAAGAGTAGGGCTCCTTGTAAAGGTATAACTTGCTAGCTAGGAAAGCTGATGTAGTTATAACACATTAATAACACAGTAATTAACATATTTAGTGTAATACTACCATTATTACAGTCTGACTACAGCATACGGAGGGCGCAGGGAGGCTCACGCGTTGTTTTGTTATTGCAGAACTTTTAACTAACTAGGAAATGCAAAAATGCTTCTTTTATTCATTACACTAAATTGCCGTCTTAGCTCCGGGTTTATCAGCATGTGACACAAAGTGAGCCCCACCCATACGCGGTTAATCCCGCCGGTGTGTTTGTGTGCACATGTCCCTGCAATTATGCATCCTGCACCCAACTGCATGCTCGTCGGATTAAGGTTAAGAATGGCAAACGTCTGCCTGATTACACTCGGGCTCAGAGGCCCGCTCAGTGAAATCTGAGCAAGAAAAAAAAAACAACAACAACAAAGGACAAAAAAACATCTGCCTTTCTAAAATGTAGTCCTGCTCACCAGTGGGTTTATGGGTAAAAATAGAACTCCCATCATTTAATTGCCCACTTAGCCAAAAAAAAAAAAAAAAAAAGCAATCTTCTCCTGCAACATTAATAGCTTGTTGACATCTTGCAGCGAGCCGCAGTCTATCAGGTGGCGTGTGTAAATAAGGCTTCATTCTTTATATTGATTTTTTTCTCCAGGTTTTGACATCAGAGGAAATAAAGGAGCGCGTCGCTGTGTGTTCTCTGTGATACCAGCAGCTATTTTAGCCTTTTACTTGCCTTTCCATCCATTTGCTCTAATAAACATCCTGCAGTCGTCATCAAAGAAAAAAAGATGTGGTTTGGATATTTGCTTTTTTAGCATATCGAAGTAAAACCATTAATTCTGAAGCACTTGATTGCTGTGAAAATAAAGGGCTGAGGGTCTGAGGACCTGAAGCAGCAGCAGCAGCACGCTTTGACTGCTTTTTAAATGCATCCTTGTCGATCTGCGTCGCTATTTACTGCAGGAATAGAGATATTTTAAAGGAATTAGTCGACATTGTATTAAATATGCTTTCTTGAAAAGCGTTAGATGAAAATATGAACTGAATATTTTCACATTCATTCATCAAATATGTGACTGAAACAAGCAGCCAGTTAGCTTAGCTTAGCATAGCGTAGCATAAAGACAGAAAACAGCTAATCTTGCTCTTTTTACAGGTTGCAAAAGCCACATTTTAGCACTTCTAAAGCACAGAACATGACTTTTCTTTGTTTGATCCATACAAAATGTGGACAATTTAGTTGAGGGTCATGTACAGAAATAGTTCAGGTGCTACATGCTAAGCTATGCTAACCGGCTGCTGGGTAAAGCCTGATATCTTTCCATCTTGTTTCTCTAATAAATATCATGAGCCTGCAGTTGTCATCACAGAAAGATGTGGTTTAGATATTTGTCTTTTAGCATAACTTAATAAAACCATTAATTTTGAAGCATTTGATTGGATGAGATCATTTTTACTTATTTATGAATTCACCTGTTTTGCAAAGTAAAACACTTCTCTGGATTGGATGGATACTCTTGGTTTGCAGCTTCTAGTGATGTGAAGAAACAACAGCAAACATTTAAAACAGTGTTAACAGTTTTTAATTTGTGTTTGCATGTCTCATAAACCAGTGAATCCCATTTTTTATATTTAGACCCATCATCCTCATCATCATCAGTACCACAGCTCATAACGAAGGCCAGCATTATACTTTCTCGAATGCAAATGTTTGCTAGGGTCTGCACAATTTCATATACACTAAAGTCCCTCTGCAGGCCAAAGGTTGTGTCTATGAGGCAACTACAACACAAATATGATGGTGCACATGCTTGGCAATAGCGTGCATGCACAGAATACATACATATATCCTATTGTGCATGCAGGGAGTGGAGTCCTCCAGACTTACTCCTGTGGCCTAGAAAAGCAGTATAATAACAACTATGCATCTGTGGTGTCTGCAGCTTCCCAAGTGTGCATCCACAAGGGAGTACAATCAAGACGCAAGTCATCCGCAAAGTGTGTTTTTTTCCCCCCACATTTGTTTTTTAATGAAGTTAGAGGCCTGAACTGGTCAACAATGGATCAAACAACGTCTCAACTTTAGGTTTAATTCTGTGCAGCATAAATGTCTTTTTCTCTCTTTTCCCCTGCCCTGGTAAACTCCTCAGATTTGGAAGCGCTGCCATAAACAACAAATGTTTCTATTCATTTATTCATCAGCAGGGCCAGACAAAGCCCACTAGTGAGGGCTCCTGCCTTTCCTCGACTTTGTTTAGTTTCGTTAAAACACAGCACAGCCGATCGCAGACGACAACGGAGGCCAGAACGATATCGTCTCACTTCCTTTCTCCTCTTGTTTATTTATATTTTTCTCTGTCTCGTTCTTAGTAAATAGAGACAAGGAAAAACTACGTGTTAAGACAAACTAACAAATTACATGAAGAAATAGAAAAGAAATTGAAAACGGTGGCACATGGGAGAGAGCCATGTGCGAGACATGTGGCTCGGTGAGGACGCCGTGTAGGATGGATTGTCTCTGGCAGCTGCGACAGAGTCAGGAAGCAATGCGGAGGCCTGCTGTGGGAAATAAGGGGTGAGGGTCTGAGGTCCCGAAGCAGCAGCAGCGGCAGACTTTGCCTGGTATTTAAATGCAGCCTTGTCGATCGGCACCACCGTGTACTGTGGGAATATGGATGTTTTCACATTTTATGAAATACACTTGATATACTAAGATTAGCAGTATATTCTCACATTCGTCCCCCATATATAGGGCGATAACAAGCAGCCAGCTAGCTTAGCTTAGCATAATGTAGCATAAACACTGAAGACAGATAATCTGGTTATTCAAAGTCTAACCATCAGCACTTCTAAAGCATCTGGTTGATCTATACAAAACCTAGTTATTCAGGGTTATGTGCAGGAATAGTTCAAGTGCTTCGTGCTAAGCTAAGCTAACCAGCTGCTGGGTAGAGCCTTATATTTTGCACACAGATATGAGTGGCATCGATCTTTTCTGCAAGAAAGTAAATGAGCGTGTTTTCAACACCGTACACAACTATTGATTTCTGAGCGCCCGGTGGACGGTGAAACTCTAAATACACTTTGGTGTTCAACTCACTGCTCATTCAATGTAAAATAGATCAGCAACTTTTTGTCGTAGAAATCCTATTAAACTGTATTGGAACAACAAAAAATTTGAATAGTAAATGCGTAAACTTAAATAACATTGCTTCCTAAGAATTTCAATCACAATAGTTAGTCAACAACCAAAACAACTGCGTGACCTTTTTGGTGTCACTTCATTCAAAATCTGTCTGAACTCTTTAAAAATCGTTGTGACCCGCTAACTAAAATGTAAGAAAGACTTTCTGTTTACATTATTTGATCTCATTTCTTTTTCTTTTTTTTCTTTTTTTTGAGCCGTGGGGAGCTAACTGCAAAGAAAATCCATTTCTGTCAGTCTCCGACAAGTCAGTGGATGACAGTGAATACATTTGTCAGGGGTAGATGTAAAGCCGTCGCAAGCCACAGGAGCTCGACAGCTCAGTAATGCAGGTAGAGTCGCGGTTTCTGCATGCAGTGCGGCACTCGTACGAGTCGAATGAAGTGGGACATCTGCTTGGGTTTCTACTTATTTCACCATATTCTAAAAGACACCTGTCAGTGACATCATCGGGGGAATACAAACATAATTAAGTAATCAAGCAGACACATTACATATGTAAATGGCATTAATTGCAGACATGGGTTTGAAATATTCATTCAAATTAGTCACATCATTTAGGCAGGGATCTCTTCCCAGCGAGTGTAATCATTGAACTAATTAGGTCAGTCGATGCAAGTTGAAACAATTTGAAAAGCAATTTCGCTTTCCAATTAATTCCAGGATAAGAGAATGAAAGCAATATAGGATGCAAATGTGCGAGGCGGCGGCGGCGGCGAGGACGCAAATGCCACCTTTAGAAAAAAAAAAATCACGACGAGCGGAGCGACGGAGAGAAAAATTTCGACCTCGGCTGTTATTATTTTTCAAGGTTTGCGGGTCAGAATGTGTGTTTGCCGAGATGACAGCCTGTTTGGATTTTTGGAAGTATCTCAAGAACGCTATTCGGCGGCGTGGAGCTGAATGGTTGTTAGATGAAAGCCGAGCACTCTTTCACCTTTCTGATACAAAACAAACCACTTAGGAGAGTTCATAACCAGCTGTGGAGTGCGCACCGTATAGATAAAAAAACACAAAAACCAACACTGACTGGCTCAGCTGAGTAGCTCACTTCAACATCTTCATTGAATTCTGAAGTGAGATTGTAAGACAAATATGCTTTATGTCTGAAAATTCCTGCAACCGTAAACAAAGCAGCTAACTTATTAGCAGCGTTTGAGCTAAACCCTGACTTTTAGGGGAGCTCGCTGTATGAATGTTCATGATCAGGAACAACAGATATAACATTTCCCTTTTATTTATCATTATTCCTGTTGATAATAAAACGAACAAGTAGGATGAAAAGTAGCAGAGAGTTTGCTCCGTTCTGATCTTTCAGTTGAAGTTTATGCTACTGTAATGTCAAAAAGGGCACGCGTGTCGATAAATTCATAAACCGCCGCTAATTGCCGTCGCGCATGAGTCAAACGTCGATACCGGCTTAATTTTATGCACAATCTGTGACGATGAAGACGTAGAAAAACAGGAATTCATACCGAATGTAGCATATTGTCAATATTTTAGAGACTCCTCTGAAATTTTTAAAAGCTCATGTCTTATTGAGAGGAGACAAGCTTCTGGTGGCTCCCCTGTAGTTCGCACCCCACTTTTTTGCATGTAGACCTTTAAAGCGTCAGGTGACTGTTGGGCGAGCTGCTCCTCCACACGGTGGTGACAATAATGAGGCAGGACTGTCGAGCTTCGGACCAAGAAGGTTTAAGTGTGGGTGTGTCGTTTCTTATTGCCTTTTCAAAAACACACCAACAACAAAAAAAGACAAGCGTGTGTCTATTTGATCTGTTAGAATGTAGTTTATAACCAGCAGCAGTGGTCTAATGCTTCCTGTAAAGCCTGAAAAGCACGTCATCAGTTAAAGTTTTAAAGTGATGTTTGAGGCTACTGTAATTTAATGTGAGGACATTTATTCTCCAAACTTAATGGCTAGTCCTTAGTAAAGGTGAAGAAACATATACAGCATATGGTGACACTGACCTGCAGTATAAGAACTTTGCTGTTTATTTTTAAGTCTCTTGTACGGATCAACAGCTGCTGAGGTTTTGTCGAGGACATAAAGCCTCCGTCTTTACAGACCCCCGACGGCGAAAACAAGCTCTATACCTTGTTAACATGTCCATATGGCGGCTTTTTTGTTTTGTTTTAATAAGCAGTCAACGCCATGGCTGAGCATTTACACCTTGAAGCTGCAGCGTCCTGATGTCAGTCTCCTAAACACAGATTTGGCCTTCTGGGGTTTCATACTTAGCAAATCAAAAATCCTGTCAAGTTGCATCGTGGGGTTTTCTATATCCAAAATTAGCATCCGGTTCTAAAATGTGTGGATGAATTACAACTTGCCATTATGTAGTGTAGAGTAGTTTTAAAGAGTCTTTGGTGAGCTGGTGTGCTCGAGCTGCAGCAAGGGGGAAAGGGGAAGGTGGAGAGAAAGGCAGGAACTTCCATCCATCCATCCATCCATCCATTATCTATACACCGCTTAATCCTCACTAGGGTGAAGGCAGGGGACACCCTGGACAGGTCACCAGTCTATCACAGGGCTACACTTAGAGACAGAAAACCAAGCACACTCACATTCACACCTACGGACAATTTATTGTTTTTGGGAGGGGGGCGCAGTTGGTTAGCATTGTTGCCTCGCAGCAAGAAGGTCGCCGGTTCGCGTCCTGGTGAGGACACCCAGGATCTTTCTGTGTGGAGTTTGCATGTTCTCCCCATGCAGCGTGGGTTCTCTGGCTTCCTCACGCAAGGTCCAAAAACATGTTGAGGTTAACTGGTGATTCTAAATTGTCTGTAGGTGTGAATGTGAGTGTGCTTGGTTGTCTGTCTCTAAGTGTAGCCCTGTGATAGACTGGTGACCTGTCCAGGGTGTCTCCTGCCTTCACCCTGAGTCAGCTGGGATAGACTCCAGCCCCCCATGACCCTAATGAGGATGAAGCGGTGGATAGATAATGGATGGATGTTTTTGGGAGGAAACTGGAGAACCCGGAGAGAGCCCACGCTGCACGGGGAGAACATACAAACTCCACGCAGAAAGATCCCGGGTGTCCTCACCAGGACACGAACCAGCAACCTTCTTGCTGCGAGGCAACAGTGCTAACCACTGCCCCACCTTGCTGCCTGCAGGGACGTCATAGTTTTTTATATTCTAAGGAATGCAGTAGTGTGGGGTTACATCGAGGCCATTTTAAAGCCAGAAGGGATTATTTTTTCTTGAAAAAAGCATTTAAATATGTACCTTTTGTTACATATGGAGGAATTCTTTGTAGTAAATCAACAACTGGACATAAATATTCATAGAATAATATCGTTTATGTAGACACTGTGCATATTTGACCCTTCTTAAGGGTTCACTTTTATAACAGATTAACTTGGAACTTTAAGAAGTCAGCTTGAGACCAAGTCCTGCAGCTGTAACATTAATGCTCACACAATAATCTAACCAGCTAAAAAAATAAATAAATAAATGTGCCAACAAAAATGATAACTGAAAGGCTATTTCTTATTCCTCGGTATGTGAAATAAAAGATTGTTGTTTTCAGGAATCAAAATTTAGCTGAATTGGGAACTGGCAGGCTGCGTAAGTGTTGTTTTTGTTTTGTTTTGTGCGTTTTTATTCAACACCAGAATGAGAATATGTGTAGCATGCGTACAGTATTCCAAGCAAAGACGAGGCCGTGTGAAAAGGACATGCCCGCAGAGGTGTCCGGCATTTCTTCCGCCCTTCGTTTCCTCACCTTTCCCAACACATTATCCTCATTATCGCCTCCCTCCTCCCCAACCGTGTTTCCTCACTCGCCATCTTCAGAAAATCTCACCTGAAGCCTCCCGAAAGACAGATGCTTTGTCCATTCATTCAGTAATTACATTCCGGTGCCAGGTCTTTGCAGGCTGATTATTTAGCTGTCTGTCTCTTCCGCCTTTATCTGCTGCCAAGCCACTTCTCCTGATTCGGGAGCTCGGGACGGCGGAACATCCACAGATAAGACTCACATCCAGTAACATCCTCCTGACCGTGTTAAACAATGAGAAGAGTGCAAAGTGATTGACCTGCCAGATCTGGGTTTATTTTAGGTTCCATTCATGGAGGAGAGGAGGGGGAAAAAAATAATCTCTTCATCGCAGACGACAAACAAAGTGTTTAACTGCATATAATGAATTTACCGCATCAATAAAAAAAAAAAAACGGGGAGAATCCAAACAGTAACATGTGGAGGATGCTTCTTTTTTTTTTTTTGTTTGGTGAGCCGGAGCCATTAATCAATTTAAGTCGTGTATACAATCACACTGCAAATTGTTAGTTTGCGGTTTTACTGTGAGAGCATAAAGTTAGTTCTCAGAGAAATGGGCCTTTGGGCTGCTATCTTACTTTCTCATATATCAGAGCATCGCCAGCTGTTATGGCAGATGGATAAGGCAGCAATCGATTTAACTCAATCCATTTCTATGCAAGCGCGCGAGAAGCTATCTCCGTCTTTCTCTGCTTGTCTCAGTCGCTCGCCGGCATCCGCTGTCTAATCTAAGCTGATTTTTATTTTTTTTTGCCACTCTTTGATTTCCACACAGATTTTGCCAACATCAGAGGTGGAATAGAGCTAACTGCATGGACTCAGGTACTCCACCGGAGAACAAGTTTTAGCTGTTTTCTTGATAATATGCGACTTTATACTTTTATTTTGAAGGGTATGTAGTGCTTTTTAATCAACTACAATCATTTATCAGCTGTAATTATGATCAAATTGGGCTTGTGGGTAATTGTGATGGCGTTTTAATTTGCACAAACCAAATAACTAATGGATAAATAACGAGCAGATTAATCCACAATTGCATAAACTTAGTCGCAGCTCTGCACAAAATAGGAAAAAACCTCAACTTCAAAAAATAATAATACAATATATATTATATCCTACCAGTAATACACCATTTTTCTGCATTGATTACTTGTACTTTTAACCCTTTGAGTACATTTTCCTGCTCATAGGTCTATACTTAAGTAAGATTTTCAATGCACTTCCTTCTACAACTTCCTTAAACTCTTCAAGCGGCGGCACAACAAGCAAACAGGAGTGTTGGAAGTTAATGACAGGGCAGAAAAGTTAAAGGAAACGCTGCTGCTGTTGTCAAATTGCCCACCTCAGTGTTTAAAGAGCACATGGTCTAATTAGTGGGAGTCTATTGTGTTTCTGCGGTTTTGACTCTTTAATGCATTTTCCACCAAAGATAGCATCGGTGTTAAACATCCTATCGCACAAGCAAAAACAGCTGCACTTACAGCGCAAGGCTAATTCATTAACCTGTCATGTTGCTTACCACCGTGGTAATAATGAGAAGCAAAGTGTACACACAATAGCTGCACCATACTGGGTAGAGTTTCCCTTTTGCTCTCGAAGGTGCCTCAGGTCTCGGTGGCATGGTTTCCACAAGACGTTGGAAATATTCCCTCGAGATTTTGGTCCACGTTGACATTTATCACGTGATTTCTGCAGATTTCTTCACACTGACGCTGCTAGTCTCCCGTTCTAGCACCTGCTAAATCCGTTGTATTGGATTTAGATTTAGCCTCTGAACTGTCATGATCGTGCAACCAACTCGAGACAAGTTTAGCTTTGTGACATTAAAGCTCAATGTAGAAATTAGAAGGTAGTAAACGGCGGCTGTAAAGGGAAGCACATGGTCAGCAGCTCGACTCAGACAGGCCATTCAATCCATCACTGATTGGTATTAAGGGGACCCAAAGTGTGCCAAGAAAGCATTCCCCCCCTCACCATTACATCACCAGCAGCAGCCTCAAGTCTTGACACGAGGCAGGTTGGATCAATTCATCACGCTGTTCATGCCAATAGAGATTCCTCAGACCAGACTACGTTTTTCCAATCTTCAAATGCTCGGGTTTGGGGGAGCCAGTGCCCACTGCAGCGTCAGATTTCTGTTCTTGGCTGACAGGAGTGGAAAACCGACCAGGGTCTTCTGTTGTTGTGCCCCGTGCACCTCGACGCCGGACACATAGTTCATTCAGGGAGGCTTTTCTGCTCACCACAGTTGTAAATTGTGGTTATCTCAGGCACCCTAACCTCTCTGTCAGCCTCTACCCATCTTGTCATTCTCCTCTGACCTCTCTCGCCAACAAGGGGGTTCCATCTACAGAGTTGATGCTTTTATTTGGTTTGTTTTGCAACACTCTTGTGGTGCAAAAAAATCGAACTAAAACTCCTGACTTGTATCTGCATAACTCTGTGCTTTGCGCTGACATGACATGATTGACTGATTGGATAGTTACATGACTAAGCAGGTGGACAGTTGCGTCAATAAAGTTCTTGCTGTGTATATAAATAGTACATATATATAGATCCAGTGTGCGTTCAATCCGGCTAAATGTGTTACCAGAGTGCGGCTCGGTGGCACCTAACAAGTTGCGGTTCATGCATGCCGCCTGTCCAGCCACTCAGCATAAGTGGGAGGAAGCGGAGAAGGTCACCTTACTGACTGCAGCCTCTTAGAGGAAGAAAACACTCCAAACCCAACAACGCTAACGAAGTTGTTTTAATTAGTTTCACTTCAGCGCCACTATAAGACGTCTCCAAGCTGTCCACAGATGGGAAAGTGTTGTTTATGGTTTGGATAAGAAGCAGAAACTGTGACCGTGAGGACTACATTGGTACAAACCGCGGTACAGTCAAACCGGTCGGAATGCTTGACTCCGTTTGTCATTCAGAAAATTGCACTACTTCAAGGAAGTGAACAGCAGCTTCAGGGCCGATCTGTTGCCATGCACTGGAAAATATATTATTAAATTCTCATTCTGAGGGTCGGATGAAAACACTGATACCACTCTTACATCTGTCAAGATGCTAGCTTAGCTTAGCATAAAGTCAGAGGGACATTGTCCACTTGACTGGTGGCAAAATCTGTCCACTAGCACCTTTAATGTTCATCTGTTGATAAGTTGTAGCTTGTTTTTTTTAGCCACCCTCAATAATTTGCAAATTAAGCAAACACAACATGTTAAGTGAGCTTATCGCTTATTTATGAGCTTTAAAAATCCTATCAGACAGACCCAGACTAGTTGTTTTCCACTGTGTTTATGCTAAGCTAAGCTAATCATCTCCTGTGATTGGTGAATAAGGGTTTTTTCTCAAAATGTTAAGATAAAGACAATGAGGTTTCAAACACGACTTGCTGCATATTAGTCCCAGTAAGAAGTCCTGACATGTCCAGCACAAAAAAAAAAAAAAAAAGATTCCTGCGGCTGTGACAGGAGTGCAGTGAAGTGAAGAAATAGCAATGCCAATGAGACAATGTTCTTTTGTGACCACTTCTCTTATGATATTTTCATGAACATCAGCTCAAAAGCCCTTAAATAAAGAGGTTTTCAAGGCTGGAGAGCACTGAAGGAATACTTCAGGTCTACTGGAGGATTATTATGTTTTGTGAGTGGTGTGTGGCTACTAAATAGACAGCAGTTCTACCCTGGGCGGTGTAATATAGCCAAGAGCAGGTCCAACATGCGCCAGAGGGGAGGCTGGGATTGGTCTTGCCTTCCAGACATCTAGAGGGTGAACCTCGCAGCCTCAGACCTTAAATTATTTTTTCTTATTTCTTGCTTTGCTTTTTCAAACATGTTTATTTTTTTATTTTGTCATCTAATTAGTTTTGCACCACAGAACTTTAAATTTAAAAAATGTAAATAAATTAAATAAATAGGTACTATCTGTGTAATATTTACTATTTGGGGTTGTGTGATACAAATTGTGTTGCTGTATATTTACGCCTCAGGAAGCAGAGCTGGGAAAGTTGTGCCGTCCCGGGAGAATTCACTTACTTACTTCTCATATTACTCTATATATAAAATCTAAATAAGATTTATTGCACTCTTCTCACAATAAAAGCTCAGTGTAAGTATAACTGGCTTTCTGTTGTCTTTTGTAAAATAAACAAATATATCAATAACATTTCAAAAATAGACTGAATTTACATGACAAATTTAAAATATACCTTATCTACTATATATTAATAGATGAAACTGTTAAATTCAAGTTTATCACTGTCAATATATTTCTAAAATTAGGTACAATTAGTGACAATAACAGAAAAAGAAGAGTTGGCTCTGTAATTCCACCTTGATTTATTTGTTAATGAGCGATATCATGCATAATTACAGATGTTTTAATGACAAAAATGTTGACGAAATCAGTGTTAATCACCACATAACATCTATAAGCATCGCTAATGAGTCAGTTTTTATCATTATATATATAATTTAACACATTTCAGTGTCTTAAATTGTCAGATTAAGGTGCACACTTCCTGGCATGCATCACATTCAGATTCCACAGAAAGACATCTGACGTATTGATGTTCACTCCGTTGCTTGCAGAAATGGTAACAATTAGCTGGTGAAGCTCAAGGGGGGGAAACCGACTGCTTTGACTGTTTAATTTTTACATTGCAGCCCATAAAATAGAATATTTGATTGCAGCAGAGCTTGAGCCAACTTGCTGCACAAATAAGCACATTAATGAGGCTAAACTGTGGGATATACTTGGGGAGCCTTTTGTACATTTTTTGCAGGCTGGGCTGCTGATTCTCTACCAACATGCACAGATTGGTGGCAGCCAAGTCACATCCGCTGAAAGCACAGACTGGATGTTTTATGTCACGATAAAAAAAAAAATATTACATGAGAGACCCACGAAGAGACGAATAAAGGTTTAAATTCATCGTTCCGTCCAGGTGAGGATATTACAGGAATGTCTTTAGGAGTTATGGCTTCCATATGTTGTTCTGACCCACGATGGAGAAACATATGCAGTCACATAATCTAACTTCTCTTCGTGCATCGACAGTCCAACTCCAAAAAACATGCTCCACACGAAAGCCTTATTCTCTTATGTAACTTCCAGTCTTCGACCTCACTTATTGCAGATGCATATGCAGCATCACCCGGCCTCTCAAAATAGATAAAAACGAGCATTCATTGTATGTGCACTGATGCATATTTTACAGTTCTGATCAGATGTGGCAATTCTGCAGCCCACATTTGTAACTAGAGCAATACCTCATTTCCCCCCCCCCCCAACAAACTGCCTCCTAAGCGAGATGGGTGGGGGGGGGGAGGAAATGCAAAACATTTTCAAGCTGAATCATGCTCCCTCACATGGGAAATCAACACATTTAAAGCAACAGAAATACTCCATGTAAACTCTCAAGATGGTTTTTCGTGGCCTTGTTGTGCTTTCAAGTCTCGTCTCCTGCTTTGGATCTTTGCCAGTGTCATAGTAACGTGTCAGAATGTGTCATCGTCTTATCCAGGCAACACTTTTCAGAGGAATATGTTAAGGGCTCCTCTTTTCTTTCCTTTTTTTTTCTCTATGCAGGACTGGTGGAGTGCTGCACGCACAAGCCACCACCAGGAGCCTGTTTATTTTTAGACAGCCCCGGCGCTGATTGTATTTTGAGTGACTTAATAAGTGTCGAGAAATTCGGAGAAACTTTACTGGGTTAGAGACGTCAACCTGGAAAGGTCAGCAGAAATTAGTGGAGTAGGAGGGAAGCTTAACCTTTCCCTGGGTTGACTGACAGAGAGACAGAAGTGGCTTGATTGCAGCCATTGTGTACTCTTGTGTTTGATGATAATTACATATCCTGTTGTTTGCTCGGATCCATAAATATTTCATGAGCTCCTAGCGTGGATTTAGAAAGACTAGAAGATTTCCACTGTCCTACGGCAGAAAAACGACTATATTAGCTCTGCAAGGGTGTGTTGCTGTGTGCTGTTATACAATACTAATGACTTCTTTCAGCGCTGACATTTGTGGCTTTCCTGCCCTGACTCTTGACTCCTTTGAAAACTTGTATAAATTGTGTTGAAAGTTCTTCGCCATAGAGCCGATTTCAGGTCAAGTGAGGTCGAGATCGCTTTTACTTCAAACCACAGATTTTTCTCAAGTGTCTACTGAAGATACGTGACGCGGAGCAAAGTTCTCCTCAGACGGTGAAATGGCAGCGCTTCCAGCAACGTCATGAACGTAAACTATTTGCATTATGGCGGAGAGTTAGACGAGAACACAAATCATGTATGTGCATTAAACACGCAGCTGGAGTGCAGGAGTCAGTTAGTTTTGCGTTAAAAAAAAAAGGAGGCACGCCGCTAGCCTGACCCGACTGCTAATCATTCTCGTTTATCAGCGCACCACCAAGATGTGGAAATGATAAATAGCAGCAGGGGAGTTACATGCAGCATCGATCGCTTGGTGATCAACAGCTGGGTTAACTGACTTCCTGGAGCTTCCCTTGTTTGCTTGGAAAGAGTCCAGCAAGGAAACAGCAACTAATTCCCTGAAAACCTGTTTTACGCTTCAGTTTGGGTACAGATTAGACTAATGAGTTAACCCAATTGAAGCTGCTTTCAGGGTTATTTCACTACCTTTACTTTTATCTTGGTCATTAACGGAGCTAATATTACATGTTGTCGAGGCTATCCAAGTCTTCCATCATTTTATATACTTGCATATTGTTATATTAGGCTTCATATCAAGGGGAGAAAGGTATATTATGTTATATTTCTACATGTAGCTCACCATAAAATGCTGGAAGAGGAGATATCGTATTCATTATTGTGTAAAGGAGGTTGTCTGGAATGTGGCAATATCAGGAACATAATGGTGGGATACTCAATGATTAATCAACTTAGAAAAATATATGTATAATGTCTATATACACATAGTGAATGAAAAGCAAATAGATCATCTTGTGTGTTATTTTGGAGACGATGCAGAAATTTTCTGTCGTTTCAAAACTCGATTTAAAAAAATAAAGAAATTGAGACATTCGAAGGTTCTGCTTTTGGGTGCGTTGACAAAAGAGTCGCTTTGTGACTTATTCAACCGAGAAGCAGGAGAAACAGGAAATTAATAGAGATGTACAAATATGTGACAAGTGTAATTACAAAACTCCAGCTCTAGTGTTTCTTGTAATATGTGTTTGATGTCTACGATGAGTTCAGGAGTAATTCAAACCCAAATTTGAATGCAAACTCAGAATCTTTTTTTTTCTTACCAATTCTTTGTTGCATCATTAGAAAAACGTCAGGTTTATTTTAAATGCACTATGCCTCACTGTGATGAATACAAAAGGATACAGATGTGGATGCAAATTGTGTCAGTTGGGCGCTAAGAGTTTTCTAAGGGTGAGATTTGAGGTGCAAGAAAGTGTATTTTGGACAGAGCTAAGCTAATTTATGCTAAGCTAATTAGAAAATCAACTGAAAAAAGTTACTCAGCAGGCCTGACACACCAGCTTCACCACACAATACGTGTCCTAACTACAACCTGCATCTAAAGCTAACCTTAGAAACTTGTCTCTACTTTATAACGTAATGATTTCCACATAGTGAGTGTGTTCGCGGCTGGTCTGAACAGCAATTTCTCCTGATATTCGGCTCCCGGTGCAGCGTGGTGTCTCTCCGGGTTCCCCGGCTTCCTCGCACAAGGTCCAAAAACATGATGAGGTTAATTGGTGATTCTAAATTGTCCGTAGGTGTGAATGTGAGTGTGCTTGGTTGTCTGTCTCTAAGTGTAGCCCTGTGATAGACTGGTGACCTGTCCAGGGTGTCCCCTGCCTTCACCCTGAGTCAGCTGGGATAGACTCCAGCCCCCCATGACCCTAGTGAGGATTAAGCGGTGTATAGATAATGGATGGATCAATGAATGATGATTATCCAGCGGCAGGTGGCGGGCAGATATTCAAATATCAAAATTGCTATCCGGATATCACCACAACGACTGAATATTCGGATATGCGAGTCCAGCCCTAGTTTGCGGACATATATATCTAGCTTCATAATAAATGTGTAGATCTGAGTTGTGTGTCAGTGATCCTCTAGTGTAACCCAGAAAAGCTAAATTGTCCTAAATGCACTACAGATATTGGAAGCTCTAAAGGTGAAAGACACTTCCTGGCATAACATCAAGCAGCCTTTAAAAACCAATCCCTAGAAGATGTTCACAGCTCATATGGAAAGTCTGAAGCATCTGAATCGATCAATAATGCAACAGAAAAGCAAAAAATATCACATCTTGGTTTTATGTGGTGCTATATTCTAAATAAACAAACATTGTATGTAAATATAGTACTAAAGCAAGATGCAGCTTGTCATTAGCACTCGTCTGGACATAGACTTCAGGCATAAATGTACAATTTCTGATGCACATTTCTTGCAGCTGCCTCCCCTTCTGTTACATGCATGTTACTGTTCAGTCTATCTGTGTGAGACTACACTGGCACATGCACCACTCATGCAGCAGTATATATGCAGCACACTCTGATAGGTGATGTTTATGCACTGACAAATCTCCTGGTATGCACGAGTCAAGACGTGTGAGAGGGGCTGCACACACACGGTGAAATTCCAAAAATAAGAAATAATTAAAACACTTCATCCACCGGCACAACAGTAAAATAGATATTGTGGCATTTTCATGTGTTCCCACAGCATGTGTTGCTGCACCATTACCAGTGATGTGTGAACACAGGACAATTGAAGTACTTACAGAAACACTGAACTGCAGACCGGCTGCAGCATCGGTTTCTGCCTGCTCTGTGTTGTTCAAAGAGAATTCTTTACGCCAGCAACTGGAGATTTGTGTCTGCTATATACACTGCATAGTAAACACGACCCAGCGGCACAAACCAGCACACTTCAGCACTCATATTGATTACAGGCATAAGGATAAAGAATGTGGCATCTGGAGACACAGTTGGGTGTTGATGAACATATCCCCTTTGGACACTAGCGAGAAAATTCAGCTGAACGTTGGCTTTTCTTTTCTCGTCTGATGCGCTGTACGGCACGACGGAGGTATCTTTTTTTTCCCCAGTAAACAAGGGATTTCATTATAAGCCATTTTAAATTAAAAGTATCAGAAGTACAGGTTCAGTTGTTCAATAACGGTCAACAACACCCGCTTTGGTGTATTGTTTCACGCTAAAAGAAAACCTGGCATGTTGCCAGCTTTGCAGTGAGCACAAACCAAATAAGATGTCATGACCCCTAAAAATGAAATTCTGTTTCATAGCAGAGTAAGAACCGCTGCTACAAGACATGACACATGCTCAGTGCAAATACCCCATTGTTATATCATATAAATCCCCTATTTTTTTTTACATTTACAGACTATATTTATACATTTATGCATCCATATAGCATCAGTATTGTCATATTAGGCTATAAACAGCCTGAGAGTGTGTTTACTGTTATACTGTAATACAGGTTTATGGTTACTCCCGCTGTTAAAGGCTGCATTCAGCTTAAGTGATGCACATTTTTGAATTCATAACAGCACTCTAAATGCAATTAGGTCTGCTTATATGCCCACTAGTGCTCCAGATGTGAGCCATGTTCCTAACCATGCACAGAACATGATGTTTACATGACTATTATATCTGCTGGTTTGGATGTGTTTGAAAGAAGAGGTGTTTCAAAAACCCACACAAATACAGATCTCCCCCCCGTTTCAGCACAACCTGGACGCGATCCAAAAACCTTCCATAGCAAGGCATCATTTTGGGAAAAAACTAGAACGCACGTTTTGAAGAGCCTCAGCTGCAAACAAGGTTGACAGGGAGGACAAATAGACGCAACTGAATATCACATAAAGCAGAAGCTGCACGTCGTTTTTTTTTTTTTTTCCTGTTTTTGAGCCGTATAAGGTAAGTGAGTGGATTCCGCTGGTTTAACCGAGCGAGAGGCTACGACACAAAGGGCTGCATTATTTAACAGCAGCAAAGCAACGCTGCCTCTGTAGTTAAGCAATTCATTCCAGAGAGAAGGTAAATCTATCAAATCTGGACTTCGCGCAGCAATTTAAAGTATAAGAAAGAAAATAAACACTCTCAACAATTACAATGAAAACATTTTTTGGAGAAGGAGGACAAAGTGCTACGCGATATGTCAAGCCGGAGGGTGAATGGGTGCTGCAACAGTAGTCCGCTGTTTACAACTCTGTTACAACTCTCACAACTGCCATAAAATCAATACGTTGGCTTTCTTCCCACACGCCTGTTGGTCCAGTCCGAGGGACCGGGACACGACCTGGAAACGTGACATCAGAATCGGAGCGGGAGTCGTGGCCTCTTTAGGAAAACATACAGAAGATTTCCCGCCCGGCATCATAAGACGCCGTTCCGATGAACATGTGTTTCCCTGTTACACATCAGAAAGTCTAGCGGGTTGTGTTTGTTTGTTTGTTTTTACATCTGATTACATGGATGAGTGACTTAACGCTACCTGAGCCTTACCCTGTGAACCCACACTGATGAATAACATGTTGTTTGACTGAGTGGTTTGCCTACAAATCAGCTCCCTCAAGAATCTTATTGCACTTTATTGCAGTCATGTGAGTGGAGTAATTCTTTATAGGTTTACAGTAAACACGTTATAACCATTGGACAGTTCAGTTTCACTCCCAGCTATTCAAAATCTGTTCATAGTGTCCAATATGCACCACAACATTAAAGCCATGACATCATGTTTAGGCTTTCCTTGTGCCACTAGAGTAGCTTTAGGCAGTGGAAGTTCCGACACAGGACCTCTAGTCTGACTCATCGGATGTAGGTCGCGGATAGAGGCCTGCGACTGGCCGATTACCTCATCCGCCATTTCCTCCCCTTCCGCTATCTGTTGCCTTAACCACGAGAAACAACAACAGCCTCCGGGTAGCACACAACCGCACTCAAAATGAAATTATACAATATAATCACTGCATGCAAATGTTCCACCACAAGAATTACAGCCGTCACTATTTTAAGTAAACACTGAGCTGCATACTTCGCTTAGCCCCACCCACGGTGGTCCAAAGTGTTTTCCCCCCATAGCAGAATGATAGCATGGTGCAGCCAGACTATTCAGTTCTACAGAATGGGCTGGCAAAGCAAGATTACAAGACCTCTAAAGGGGTCCTGTGGTGTCCGACACCGGCTCGTTGGCAGAGGATCCTTTTGGGACCTTTGTGGGTTGAGTTTGTTCCAGTGAATTATACAGATGCTCAATCAGTTTGGGATCTTTCGAGGCCAGGTCAACATTTAGGGCTCTTGGTCGGGTTCCTCGAGCTGTTTTTGTAGTGTTATGGGATGCAGATTGCTGCCAGGGGAGGCCACTGCTGTCTAGAAGAGCTGTTGCCATTGAGGGGTTAGGTATCCTCTGCTGTAGTGTCTAGGTAGGTGGTACATGCCAAGCTAGCATCTATATGAATGCAAAGGCCCAAACAAAACTAATCGCCCCCCCTGCTGTACCTTGGTTTTAGCTCTCAGTAGCTAATGCTAGCACGGCATCAAGCACAACTAGTGAACATTAGATAACACGTTACCTGCTAAACATTTAAGCATCTGCATTGTGAGCATGATGCACCACATTTAGTTCAAAATAAGAGCTTTACAGAGCTGCTAGCATGGCTGGAAGGCCATTGATGCGTCAGTCATTGCAAAACCTTTTTATGTAGGCCAGAAATGTTCGAACCCACAGACTGTTAATGCCAATTCTAGTAGATATCAAATACATCAGGGTGAATTATTGGGATTTGTGGATATCTATTTCAATATATTGTAAAGTGGTGAAGCTATAAACATGTGGCGTCTTAGATTTAAACATTTCACTCAGTGTAAATATCCTATAGCTCTAATGGGGAACAAGATAATGGAGAATATATGATACTATCAGAGTCCAGATTTAGATGATTCATCAACATTAAAGCTACTTAAGGGGAAGGAATTTGCAGACATTTAAGCACTCGATCAGTGATGCAGCAATGTAATGATTGGCTACATCCCTGTGAACATTAAAGATATTAAACGCGACCGCGGAAACCTGCAATATGAGCACAAGTGTCACTTCTGGTAAATTTATCGGTGGCTATGCATCGGCCTGTTAGGAGATGCTAATTTATACCCTCACATCAATTTTTTATTTTTTTTTCCAGGGTGTGAAAAATCATTTTTCCCAATCCAAAGTGGGCAAAACCAAATTATTCATGGAAAAAGAAAAACACTTTTTTTTTTTTTTTTGTTATGTTAATGTTATTCTGAAAGTGACATTTAAGCATTTTTAATCATATTCCCTTTCATAGCCTGTCTACTACACCCAAATAGGCTTTCATCAATATGCCCCCGGGTGAGTCATTAGTAGGAGGAGAAAGTTATTACATGTCTTCTGCATATTTAATAATGTCATCTTTGTCATTAAAATGTTCATAACCAAGATCCACCATTAACAAGTGGCTTCAGCAGCAAAAAAACCCCACTTCCCTTATCGCTGCGTTAGATTTAGTGACTTCACAACCAAAAACAAGAAGACATTCAAATTGATTGAAATGTTTTTTTTATAATATGTGAGAACTTCCTGCCCCCAAAAAAATTGCTGCTCGTAAGTGAGCTTTGTTTTGGATGACTGTTTGTATCTTGGAGGATGTAATCTGAACTGACAGCGGTGTCAAAAAGGCGCACAACAATGCGCTCTTGTTTTTGTAACTTCTCAGCCTTGTTTTTTTTGGACAGTCTTGGTACGTGCCTCCGAGCCTTAACCTCGCAAAAGCATTTCCCCAAGTGCCTGTCATGTTCTCTCCATTTGTGCTGTTTGTTTGACAAACATAATGCCAGTATCTCAGGTAAGCCCGAATCAGACGTATTTACAGTTGGCTGTTGACAAAGTCAGATTTGTTGCACTGCGCATCAGAATTTGACAAAGTGCAAACCGTATTTCTTCTTTATTTATTTATTTATTTATTTTTTTCCCCTCCTCAGCTCTCGTTAGAAAGGATCATATTTTTGCCACGGGAAAGGAGAAATCTCTCAGTTGCAGTTTGTGTGTGCTGTCACTTTGCTGCTGTCATGAGTGATAGACTTGAAAATGTATGTCATGTAGCCAA
This sequence comes from Stegastes partitus, assembly GCF_000690725.1. Classification (NCBI taxonomy): domain Eukaryota; kingdom Metazoa; phylum Chordata; class Actinopteri; family Pomacentridae; genus Stegastes; species Stegastes partitus. The sequence goes on from NW_007579772.1 coordinate 23,914, forward strand.
GGACTTCTGATGACTAACTTGGAAGACAGGCAGCAACCAAAACACTTCCCGAGCCAGAGAGGAATAAAAAATGAGTTGTGTTTTCAAACCGTGGAGTGCGTAAATAACCTAAACACCAATTTTTATCAATATTATCATTTGTTGTAAAGTTAAATAAATCTGCTCCAATCAATACTCAGACGTTATTAGTTCCCTGAAGCTTATTAAAGCTTTCTTTTCCTCTCAGTTTCTTGCAAATGTTCTGTTTGGGTTTGACTCATCGCTCTCTGGTCTCGTTTCCAGCCAAAAAAACGTCCATAGACTCACCTGCCCGGGAGCGAATACTAGACAGATAGAGCTGGAGCAACCTTGTCTCCAGAAAATGATGTTCCTATATAACTAAACTGCATTCTTAATTATGCTTTGAAGGGGAGTTAGCCACAGGTCTTATGTAAAAGAGTTCACTGTTCTCAGCTTTATGCATTACTTTGCTGTAGGAAAATGCTGAGGTTTGGGTTAAAATCGACCTCTTTTGCAACATTTTTGATGCTTGTTCTGTATTTACTGGATTGGACGGCTGAAGAAGAGCAACAATAAAGCAAGGAAATAAAACGCAAAGGGATGCTGATTGGAAATGTATCCGTGATTTGCCACAATTGAACGAAATCCTGCAGAATACATGCATGCCCTAAAACATAATTAAGACTGCAGTTTAGCTGTGTAAGAAGGTAATTTTGCAGAGACAAGGTTGTGAACATAGCGGAGCATTTAGCAGCTAAAAGAGCCGGACACGTCCCTCGGGAGTTGACTTAAATGGGGCTAAAAGAAGTGTAAATATTGAACCAGAAACATTCATTGCATGTCCATCAGATGTGTAATAAGCAACTGTTGTTTCATGGCTAAAAGAAAAAACAAAAAAAGTCCACACTGCTTTACCAGTCTGAAGGCCTGGTGAGCAGTTTGAAGTCATTCCTTAGAGCATTCGCAAAGCACGTCCTGAAACATTTGAATTTTATATTTTAATCCTGCATTGTTTGCATTCATGTTTGCCAGCTTCTTTGCTGGCACGTCCATTCATTTCTTTGCACGCCGCCGCAACCAAGTGTCAATCCGTGGAGCTCCTGCGTGAAGCCTCTGGGAGAACCTTGCAGCGCCGCACAATTAAAAGTTACCTTCAGCTTTAACGCAGCCGCTAAAGATCTTGCTGGACGGCTTCAGTGCTGTAAGGTTAGATTAGAACAAAACAGGTTTTATAAGTAGCTCTTACAGTTTGTTTGCTCATTGATTACAATACTGTTTACATCACAAATCTTACACGAGAGATTATTATTTAAAAAAAAGGGCAGCAACACTCTTTGCCCGGTCGACAGGTTCTGTCAATAACAGCTTTTTTCTTTTTTTCTCTCTCCGGAAACAACGTTGTGTGCACTAAGCTGAGGCGCTGTTTAATCTAGTCTATGAGGCAAACCAAAAAAAAAAAGAGCTGCAGTCAGATGGAGCTGTTAGATATAATGTAGAGACTGAAGGAGGGGTGCAGTGCAGTAGGTATCAGTCGTGATTTAGAGAGAAGGAGCAGAGGTGATAGAGAGAAAAACATCGGGCCTGTCTATGCTGTACTCGGAGCTCCTCGGAGAGATGTGAAGCAGTAAACACTAAGCCGCCTGCAGCTCTGTCATACATATTATTGGGTTAGCTAAGGGAACCCAGGCTTAATCCTCTTCAACTCTGCAAGGCAAAGCAGAGGAATCAGCGCGCAGTGATTATCACATGACAGCGTTTATAGTTTTATTAAAGTAAATCCATAACTTTGCAAGCTGGCAAATAATAGCACGTGATAAGAGGGAATTAGATTTTTTAGGGGTGATTCATTTTACGCTGATTACGGGATTGTAAACATTGTGGCGAAAAAGGAGAAGCCACACGGGAGCCTTGTTATTGTCTTATACTTGTTATTACTCCACCAGCACCGCAAATTAACAGGATTCACCCTTCCATGAAAAAGCTGTTTATCTATGTATTTTAAACTCCCTTGGGTTTGGTGTTGCCGGGCAAAAAAAAAACGCCATCCACTTCCCCGCGACTCTTTGATCATTTTGTGACCTCCTCCACTAACGGTGACTTATTCACATGACGATTCATCCGGCACTCTATCAGCATTAATAATACAATCTGACAGATATTGTATGAGGCTGAGTACGAGGTGTCACTCACAGCAACAAACAAGTGAGGAAATGGATGATGTGATAAGGCATGGGAGACAGACAGAGAGGAGGAGGAGGAGGAGGAGGAGGAGGATCAAAGGTTTAGCAGTTCACTTCACCTTAAGTTATTTAGGTATTTGATGGATACGGAGACGCTAATCCGCGCGGATAAGATTTCATGTGTCACCATTTCTCACCAGCGAGCGCCGATTCTTTATTATTCGCTGATATTTTCAAGGAGGAGGGGGGGGAAGGAGTCATTTAAGGCCAATCTTGAGATGGATTTTGTCGGGAGAAATGAGAAATAGTTGTTGTCACGTCGACGGATGACAAGTTGTCTTTGCCTGAAAAACAGCCCCGGTGGTGTTTCCATTTAAAGGTGGCCCTTCACCCTCAAAGCAACGTTCCCCTCATAAGAACTTCTGCCATTTGAGTGTTTGAGTTCATGTATTGCTCTTAAGAGGATGTGAGCGTTCATCCACAGCTAGTATGTCATTATGTGGTCTGGCTTTTTGCACAGCGCTTTAAGGGCTTTACATGTCATCCAGTGTGGCGCTAAAAGGATCTGAAAGCTCTCAGTCATTCCAGGTGCTTTAAATCCTATTTTATATTTAGTTAATATTTCCGAAGCGGAAATTGCTCGGATATAAATAAGTTCTCAGATATGACTTTTAAAAGCTTTGTTAGTAACATCTGAGCCTGTTTTGTGACAGCGATCACTCCCAGAGAGTAGGTGTCATTTCAACCCACCCCGGCTGACTGATGTCTCATTTCGAAAAGAAACCCCTTCAAAAGCACGTTATTTTTATATATTGTTTGTTTTGCCGCATGCAAGTTTGTTCAAGCTTCTCAGCATAAAGCCATATGGTGCATGTGCTTTATGTTATTACTCTAAGAGGAGAAGAAGTGTTGAGGGCAGCAGACAGCCTCCATAAGCCTCTTCTTCTACACAAAAGACAGCATGTGCTGTCAAACTGTCAAAACTTATACTTCAAGGATTGTGATCGGCCTGCCGTGTGAGGTTCTCCGTCGCTTTTATGTCTGTTTGTGCACAAGAGCGAGTGCGAGGCCGACTCCACGCGTGTGTTTGCTCATTTTCTTTGTATGTTTATCTGAATTTGAGCGTTTATTCGTGTTTGTGCATATTCAACGCGTCTCCTCCCTTTTTTTTTTTTCTCGACGAACCTCGCACACTCTGATCCAATTTTTTCGCTGAAGTCTGTGGCTCTTACACTGCGCATCAGTACACCTGATAAATGGAAATATGCCAGGGCAAGGAGAGAAAAGAAACTGCTACACTTCATGAAGCACGATGACGGCTTCATTGCCCAGGGAGGCCCTTGAGGGTTCCCTTGGGCCGCGCGAGTAGCAAATGTTTTAAAAAATCTGCATCCGTGCCTTTCGGTTACCGGTCGGGATAATTGAGCTGTGATTTGTCTATTTGAGAAGACCTGGAATTAATTGCAATTACTACCTGCCGCAGTCAGTGTTTGTGTTGCCCGTTTGTGAGACACATTAAACAGAGTCATCAAGGTATCAGCCCCCCTCATCAAGCACACCTCGTTGTCCCCGCACTTCCTCTTAATTCTGAGTTATTTAAACGCAAAGCTCGCAAGACTGCGGCTGTCAGCAAATATTGAGACTGTTTTAATTGTACTTTACTGTTATGCTACAAATGCTGTGCAATTAAAGGGAAATGAATGGAGGGGGCGTGATGAAGTGTCTATTTACAGATGGAGAGGGTGGGAGCCATTTTTAATGGAGAAACCACATGCAGCAAGCCAATTAAATGTAGCTGTAGAAGATTCAGTTTCCCCCCCTGTAAGACGTGTCATTTGTTTTTGGGAGGTTTTCATTTTCTCCTGCGAGACACGGCATGCTTAAATTCATCGCCTGCATTGGTGAAATGTTCTCAGTAGTGACGTAGCACTTGTGGGACTCCTGGGTTATTGAGATTCAGCCCTTAAATGCAGGCCCTGCTAAGTCTCCTTTGATTTTGGGGGGAACTGTGCCCTTCACTACAAGAGGCCCTTCGCTACAAGAGGCTACTTTGATATGCACATTTTGAACTGAGAGAAATCAATTGAATTGAACACCTGGCGAGCTCTGCTTTTGTCTTGATTTCACTCGTGCCTCCGAAGAAATGTTTGATTCGCGCATACCTCCACGTTCCACCTACAAGACGGAAGAGGGGATCAAACGGGAAGCACAGTTGACTCTCCAAGCTAATTATCAACACGTCTTCCATTTCTGCATGGATCGTACTCTCTGTATGTCTGTTTGCTTGTGTTCGGAGGGATGATTGGGGAAGCAGGATGATAACTGTAAGAGGAAGACAACATTAATGTCTCGCAGTGCATCTCGCTCTGATGTGGAGCGATTTCTCCAGAGCCTGCTGCACAGTGAAGTTTCATTAAATGAATATGATGTTCTTTATATAAAACCTCCTTTTTCATGCTATTCACTTTATTTTATTTTTTCAGCAATAGCTTCTCAATGCCTAGTCATTTCATATATATATGTATATATATATATATCCTCAAATAGCAAATTGGCTTTACAGTACTTACAATATGTGTTTTCCTAATTCTCAGCACAGATTAAGAAATTTCCCCCCTAAAAAAACTCCTACATTTAGTGATTATCTCACTGTGCAGTAGCTTTCAACATGATTAGTTCTAGGAGGACACAACTACAGTCCCCTGTTTCTACATGGGATTTAAAAAGTGCTGAAACTTATAAAGGATTCACAGGAAAACAGGC